>NW_020943649.1:0-8570 GCF_900497805.2 Vombatus ursinus | reverse complement strand
TGACCCCCAGGGTGGGAGTAGGTCCCTTAAAAGAAATTACAGCTTGGAGTTTATGCAAGAGGTCTCGACCCAGGAGGGGGTAGGGACAGTCGGGCATGACCAGAAAAGAGTGAGACACCGAGCCTTCCCCTAGCCGGACCTCACGGGCGGTGGTGAAAGGCACTGCTTGGATACGGCCTGTAGCCCCCTGGACCTGTATTTTAGAGGAGGACAGGGGACCTAGTGGAGAGTTCAGAACTGATGCAGCTGCCCCTGAGTCTACGAGGAAAGAGATTGGCCGACCCCCAACAGTGAGTGTCACCCTTGGCTCCAGGGGGTCCAGGGTCATAGTAGACTTGGAGCCAGGGCACCCCTAATCATCCATGTCCAAGGTTAGGACCGGCTCTGGTTTAGTCTTTTGCTGCCGATTTGGGCATTCGGACTTCCAGTGGCCAGTAGCTTTGCAATATGCACATTGGTCTCGGCCTAGGGGGGGCCTGCCCGTATTTCTCCCTTGAGGCCGGGGACCAGGCCTTCCCCCTTTCCCGCTTTGCCTGTCCCCCGGGATTTGTGCCAGAGCTGCCACGACTGCCCGCGTCATGGAGCGTGCCTGTTTTTCTTGCAGTTCCTCCCGGGAGTCATAAACCCGCTTGGCTACTTCCATGAGTTCAGTAAGAGTCTTACCCTCGAATCCATCCAATTTTTGCAGTTTTCGCCGGATGTCAGGAGCCGAATTAGACACAAAGTCTATCACCACTGCTCTCCGGTTGTTAGGATCCTCAGGGTCAATGGGGGTGTAAGTGCGGTAGGCCTCATACAATCTTTCCAAATAAGCAGCTAGAGATTCACTTTTCCCTTGCCTGATCTCACTAACCTTAGACATATTGGTGGGTTTCCGCGCTGCTGCCCTTAACCCCCCTAACAGTAACTGGCGATACCTGTCCAAAGCCTCTTGCCCCCGATCAGAATTTGGGTCCCAGTCAGGGCGACTTTCGGGAAAAACATGATTCCGGCGGCCCGGATCAGTTGAGGGGCGGCCGTCGGGGTCCATAACCCTTTTCCTGGCTTCCAATATGATCTTATCACGCTCCTCAGTGGTAAAAAGAACCCGCAGGAGCTGCTGGCAGTCATCCCAAGTAGGCTGGTGTGTATAGAAGACTGTCTCCAAAAGGGAAATCAGACTTTGGGGCTTGTCCGAAAAGGACAGATTCTGTTGTTTCCAATTGTATAAATCACTGGTTGAAAAGGGGACATAGACCATGAAGGGTCTCCCCGACTCCCCGGGGGTCGTGGGGACCTGTCGCAGGGGAAAGGCAGATACAGTGGAGTCGGGGGAAAACCCGGACCCGGAGGAGCCGTAAGGCGTCCCTGTTCGAGTATGAGGAGGACTTGTCAGAGGCGGGGCCGAGGGGTGGCTCGACCCCTGAACAGGATATGGTGGGGGTTGGGGCTCAGCCGGGTCCAGGGGGTCAGGATCGGAAGGGGGTAAGACCTTGGCTCCTACTTGCGTAGTCCCGGGAACTTTTTGACCGGATGTTGGCCCAGAGTGCACCCCAACTTTGGACAAAGCTTGAACCCGGAGTGGCTTTGATGGGGGTTTAAAATCTATCCATGCAGTTATATATGGGATCTGATCGGGATGGCCAGGGGTCCCATAAGCAATCTTCCTGACCCTCCCAGTAATGGTCACGTCAAATGTCCCTTCCGGGGGCCACCCAACCCCAAATGTAGGCCATTCTTGTTGGCAAAAAGTGGACAAATTTTCTTTGGTAACCTGAAACCCATATCCCTTGGCAATGCGCCGAAACTGTTTAAAATTCTGTAGGACAACTGAGAGAGGGGTCCCCGGTGTGGGGCTTGACGGCCCCTGACCCATCACGGAGGGGAAGAGGCGAATCAATTAGGACAATCACAGACGGATAAAACATATAAGACAGACATAAACAGTTAAGGCAACACTCCAGACATTAACATGCGGCGCCAGACTGCAGATAATCAGGACTCTCACACGGCGTCCCGTGGAGGTCAGTAAGGGCGTTACAGCTGCGTCCAGCCAGGCCACTTACTTCCGTTGAGTACTCACCAATCAGACTGAGACCAGAGCGCTCGGTGCCCAATTAAGAAATTTAGAGGAAGAATACGGGGCAGGCTGGTTCGCACGGGATAAGTCAGTGTTCGGGGCCGGGGCACATCTTCCCGGTGGCCATCCCCTGAACACGTCCCACCCCGGCCTTCCAGCAACGCCGAAGCAGCTGGCCCAAAGGGCGATCTCGGTGGAACCTCCAAATGAACTGGATGCCCGAGAGAAATCAGAGCATCACACCCAATTGACTTTAATTGAGAGCGCGTTTATTTGAGATGGCCGGCGACGGACCCAGGCGTGCATTCCAGGGGCCGTCCCACCGAGGGTTTCATCTGAGATATTTATACTGTCCGGTTACAAAACAGGGTCCGGTGGGGTGCCGGGAAGGGAACAGGGTCCGGTGGGGTGCCGGGAAGGGAACAGGGTCCGGTGGGGTGCCGGGAAGGGAGCAGGGTCCGGTGGGGTGCCGGGAAGACAGATCAGGTTATTTACAGAACAGGATGTTGCACCCCCCGCCTTGAGGATTTCACCCAGGGTGTTGTAACAGCCGTTAGGGGAAGCTGAGCCAGAGGCCCCGGGGCGTGGTGCCCCTGGGTCCCTAACGGAGGGTCTATCACATTCCCCCCTTTTCAAGAGCAAGTTATACAGAGGACTCAACAGAGTCCAGGGGCGCTGACTCTTCCGAATCCAGGGGTGTATAGGATTTGCGTAGGACAGTTTCAGAGACTGTATACGCTGCTGGATGTAGCGGGAGAGACAATTCATGATGCAAGGGGCGACCAATAATCCTAGGAGGAGAAGAACCAAGGGGCCCATTATAGCAGAGAGTAGAGTGGTGAGCCAGGGGGACCAGTTATACAAGTCCTGGTACCAGGAGGAGCTGCGGGCTCGGGCTCGGTCCCTATCATCTAACTGCTGCCTTAATGCCTGCAGGGATTCCCAGATGACACCTGAACGATTGGTATAGAAACAACAGGTCTCTCCCAGGGCCATACACAACCCCCCCTGTTTCAGGAATAACAGGTCAAGGGCGCGGCGGTTCTGAAGTACCACCTCCGCTAGGGAATCCAGGGAAGTCTCCAGGTGGGAGACTAGTCCCTCCAGAGCTCGTAGGTCCTTATCCACCTGGGTACTGAGGGCCGCATAATCTGCCTTTCCCTGCACTAGGGCGGTTGCTCCCACGGCTGCAGACCCGGCCACCCCGAGCCCCACCAGCAAGGGCACTAAGATAGGGGCTGCCCTTCTGGAGCGGGGTAGGCCGAAGTGTTCAGTGGCCCCCTCCTCGCAATACACATACACTTGTGGGAACACCCTAACTATCACACAGATCTCAGTGGGGCTGAGGAAGTGGCGATCTTGTATACAGGTGGTGAGGCCCAGAGTGCAGGCGAACCAAGTCTCGGGTGGGGTGGTTATCAGGAAGCCCGGCCTATTGGACGAGGGTGTGACTAAGATAACAGAAGTGCAGGTTGAATTAAATGGGGAAGCTCTCAACGGGTAGTCAGGTCTAAGCAAGCACGTCCCTGTGCCCTGGATGTCATCCAACGTCAATTTAGGCCTATTTGGGTTACAGCGGGCGGGGATTGCTGTGGAGGAGGGGTTCTGCATGGACAAGTTCCCCAGAAATGAACTGTTTAACTCCAAAGCAATCCCCACAAAGTATGGGGGAGCCGGGTTTAGACACAGCCAGCAGGCGGTAGTGACATTGGGGTCGGAGGAATTTAAGAATGCATGGACCGCAGTAAGGGTGTCAAGTATGGAGGCCCCAGGGGCACCGGGTGTTTTCAGAGTTGCCGACCCTGGTGTAGCAGAGGGCTCAGCAGACGGAATCAGATCTATCTTGGCCCGTGGGTTGAGGACAGGGTTGGGGCCTATGGGAAGGGGCTGAACGGGTAGGGCGACCTTTTGTATTGTAAAAAGGACACCGTTGTCCCATCCAGTCATATACAACCTCAACCCCCATGAATGCCCAAGATTCCATGAATCATCCGTGTACTGTTTGACCGTTAAGATCATGGGGTTGCATTTTCCAGGCCAGCAGGAATACGGGAGAGGTGACTGTCTTTCCAAAGTGATGAGCGGGTCTTTTCCACCCCCAGGAATCCAGTCTGCCACTGTCTCACACCCCCATTCTGCGCAGTGGAAACTGCCGTCTCCACGGCAAGAGGGGCTTCCGGTAGCAGGACAGGCATAGAACTGGATGCCCCTGATATTATATTCACCTTGTCCTGCTCCATGTTGGGTGGCTCGTATGGGAATAGTAGGGCAGTGCCCGCCCCCTCCCGTCACAGGGTCCTGCAGGTGCCTATCTCTATTCCATCCCGATCCTAAGAGGGCACAGAGGTCAAACCTGAAGGTAGGCGGGCCATAGCAAGTTAAGGTCTGTATGATGGTTCCGTCATTGGTGCGGGATAGAATCCACCTATGTGGCGTGGGGCGGTAGGGGTTACAGACTGCGGGATATTCCTTATAAGCAAAGAGGAGAAGCGAAAGAATCAAGTTTTGGAGAGCCGGAGCCTTAGATCCGACACCGCCTCTGCTTTCCATTTCGCGGGCTCAGGCGCCGGAGTCTTCTTGACGTGTGACCGATGTATCCAAGCCTTTCGACCTGCGACTTTCACGGCCGATGGGTTGCAGAGGATCACTTGGTAGGGCCCAGTCCACCGCGGTTCCAGAGCCGATCTGGCAGGCAGTTTGCGGGTGAGGACCCAGTCTCCAGGTGTCAAGGCCTCCGAGGTAGCGGCAGGATTCGAACTTCTCCCCGCAGCCTTCAGGACCGATCGTACCGCGTCTTGGACCTCCCGGAGTGCCTGAAAGGACTTAAGAAGAGTGGGGTTAGTAAAATTCGGGGCTGGGGTCGCCCCCGTTACCTTTGGTAGGACAGGTGGGGGTGCCCCATAAAGAATCTCGTATGGGGAGAGAGAGAGAGTGGAAGAGTTAGGAGTATACCTAGCCCGAAGGAGAGCAAAAGGGAGGAGGCTAACCCAGTTATCGCCAGTTTCCAGTTTGAGCTTAGCAATGTGCTCCTTCAAAGTCCTATTCATCCTTTCTACTTGCCCTGAACTCTGAGGCCGGTATGCACAATGTAGCTTCCACTTCAGTCCCAGCATCTTGGATAAGTTCTGAATTGTTGCAGATACGAATGACGGCCCATTGTCGGACCCTATTGAAGCTGGCAAGCCGAATCTGGGAATGATTTCAAAGAACAGTTTTTTTGCAACTACCGTGGCGGTTTCGGCTTTTACTGGGAACGCTTCTGGCCACCCGGAGAACGTGTCTATGAATACGAGGAGGAATCGGTACCCCCCCCTGTCCAGGTCCCATATTGGTGAAATCTACTTCCCAGTGATCCCCGGGGAAGGTCCCCCGCGGTCTATCAGCCGGCACCCTCGTCGCTGGCCGGGGGTTGATCTTTGCACATGTACTGCATCTCCTGGCCGCCTCCTCAGCTGCCTGTTTCATCCCTGGGCTGTAGAAATGCCTACTCACCAGGTCATAGAGCCTGGTTCCGCCTAGATGAGTGAGGTCGTGGAGGGTCATCAATAGAGGGGGCAGGAGGGCTTTGGGCAGGATTAACAGACCGTTTGGGTGTCTTCTCCATCCCCCCTTTTCAGGCACGCCATCCGGATCGCCGGACTGGTAAGAAGGTCGTGCGGGCAACAAATTTTCCGTCTGGACAGCGAAGGCGGGGAGAGGCATCCTTCTTGCGGCCGCACGGGCGGCTCTGTCTGCGGCTGCATTTCCCTGCGACTGGGGGTCCGTCCCACGGGTGTGAGCTGGGACATGGATGACTGCCACCTCTTTGGGAAGCCAGACAGCATCCAGGAGATCCTGAATCTGCCTCTTATTCCTGATCTCTTTCCCTGCTGAGGTTAGCAGGCCGCGCTGCTGATACACGAATCCGTGAACATGGACGGTCGCGAATGCATACCTGCTGTCAGTGTAGATATTGACTCTCTTGCCCTTCACGAGCCGGAGTGCCTGTGTCAAAGCAACCAGCTCTGCCCGCTGGGCAGAAGAACCAGGCGGCAGGGCTGCGTCCCAGAGGGTCTCGGTCGGGGTCACCACTGCGGCCCCAGCCCTCCGAATCCCATCCTCCACGAAGCTGCTGCCATCTGTGAAGAGGATCATGTCAGGGCTGGTCATAGGTACATCGGTAAGGCCGGGCCGGGAGGTGTGGATGGCGTCAAGGACGTCCAGGCAATCATGCAGCGGTGATGCCGGCGGGGAGTTGGGAAGCAGCGTAGCGGGGTTCAAGGTCACGGGCGCAGAGAAGGTTATGCGGGTTGGATCTAACAGGAGGGACTGGTAGTGAGTCAGACGAGAATTAGAGATCCACCGAGTGGGAGGGGTGTGCAGCAACTGCTCCAGGTGGTGAGATGCAGAAATCTCAAGGGGCTGGCCGAAGGTCAGCTTTGTTGCCTCCCTGACCAGGGTCGCGACAGCTGCAACGGTTCGAAGACATGTAGGCCACCCAGCAGCGACCAAGTCAAGCTGCTTGGAGAGATAGGCCACTGGGCGATTCCAGGGCCCCAAAGGCTGGGTTAGCACTCCCTTGGCCACTGCCTGAGATTCTGAGACATAGAGGCGGAACGGCTTAGTCAGGTCTGACAGGGCAAGAGCGGGGGTGCTAGCTAACGCTCCGCGCAGTTTGTTAAAAGCCTCCTCCTGCCTTGGTCCCCACAGGAACTTGGCAGGCTCACCTGACAGTGCCTCATACAGTGGTTTAGCGATTTCCGCAAATCCTAAGATCCACAGTCGGCAGTACCCGGCCATTCCCAAAAATTCGCGGAGCCCGCGGTGGGTTGCTGGGGCCGGCATGCCCAGGATAGCTGACACACGTTCCCGCGAAAGCAGCCTTTGTCCGGACTGCAGGGTGAATCCTAGATAGATAACAGATTGTAAGCACAGCTGAGCTTTCTTACCCGAAACCCGATAGCCTGACTTGTCCAATAGCTGCAGGAGGTGCAGTGTAGCATCTCGGCAGGTCGTCTCGGATGAAGCGGCCAGCAGCAGGTCATCCACATACTGGAGGAGTGTGACCTTGGGGTGGGATACGCGAAACCTGGCTAGGTCCGAGGCCAGGGCTGAGCCAAAAAGAGTAGGAGAGTTCTTGTACCCTTGAGGCAATCGAGTCCAGGTTAGTTGGGAGGACGTTCCGGTTGAGGGGTCGGTCCATGTGAAAGCGAATATAGGCTGGCTGATAGGGGCCAGCGGGATGGAAAAGAAAGCGTCCTTCAAGTCCAAGACAGTGTACCATGTGCGGGTTGGAGTCAAAGAGGACAACAAGGTATACGGATTAGGCACAGTGGGATGGACTGTCTCCACCCTGGCATTCACCTCCCGCAAGTCCTGGACTGGGTGAAAATCTCCGGATCCGGGCTTACGGACCGACAACAGGGGAGTGTTCCAAGGACTTTGACATGGTCGTAGTATGCCAGCCTGAAGAAGTCGGTCGATATGGGGTTTGATTCCCAGAAGAGCAGGTCGGGATACCTGATACTGTTGGACCCACACAGGAGTAGCAGTAGACAGGAGTTGGACCACCACAGGGGCCTGGTGGGCAGCTAGCCCAAAAGGGTTTAACTCAGCCCACACTCCCGGCACTAAACTCCTGTACTGACTCAGCAGTGGGGACGGGGCATCAACCGACGGCCGCCTGAGAGAAAGGAGGCGGGACTCCTTGGAGAGGGGACAGGTCAAGACGAGCTGGGGCACGTTGACCCCCAGGGTGGGAGTAGGTCCCTTAAAAGAAATTACAGCTTGGAGTTTATGCAAGAGGTCTCGACCCAGGAGGGGGTAGGGACAGTCGGGCATGACCAGAAAAGAGTGAGACACCGAGCCTTCCCCTAGCCGGACCTCACGGGCGGTGGTGAAAGGCACTGCTTGGATACGGCCTGTAGCCCCCTGGACCTGTATTTTAGAGGAGGACAGGGGACCTAGTGGAGAGTTCAGAACTGATGCAGCTGCCCCTGAGTCTACGAGGAAAGAGATTGGCCGACCCCCAACAGTGAGTGTCACCCTTGGCTCCAGGGGGTCCAGGGTCATAGTAGACTTGGAGCCAGGGCACCCCTAATCATCCATGTCCAAGGTTAGGACCGGCTCTGGTTTAGTCTTTTGCTGCCGATTTGGGCATTCGGACTTCCAGTGGCCAGTAGCTTTGCAATATGCACATTGGTCTCGGCCTAGGGGGGGCCTGCCCGTATTTCTCCCTTGAGGCCGGGGACCAGGCCTTCCCCCTTTCCCGCTTTGCCTGTCCCCCGGGATTTGTGCCAGAGCTGCCACGACTGCCCGCGTCATGGAGCGTGCCTGTTTTTCTTGCAGTTCCTCCCGGGAGTCATAAACCCGCTTGGCTACTTCCATGAGTTCAGTAAGAGTCTTACCCTCGAATCCATCCAATTTTTGCAGTTTTCGCCGGATGTCAGGAGCCGAATTAGACACAAAGTCTATCACCACTGCTCTCCGGTTGTTAGGATCCTCAGGGTCAATGGGGGTGTAAGTGCGGTAG
>NW_020943648.1:0-4176 GCF_900497805.2 Vombatus ursinus | reverse complement strand
AGTTATTTAAGTATTCATTTCCCCTTTGGTTAATCTGGGCAATATACCCTTTTGTAAGTATTCTTCAATATTGCTTTGATTGCCAGATTCATTGGTATATAATTGAGAAAAAATAGTTCATCGTAATTGCTTTAATTTTCTCTTCATTGGTGGTGAATTCAAGCCTTTCATTTTTGATACTAGCAGTTTTGTTTTCTCTTTTCTTTTTTAAATCTAATTAACCAGTGACTCATCTATTTTACTGTTTTTTTTCCCATAAAGCCAACTACTAGTTTCATTTAGTAGTTTGATGGTTTCCCTCCTTCAATTTTTTTAATCTTATTAAATTTTCGAATGTCCAATTTGGTGTTTAATTGGAGTTTTCACTTTTATTTTTTATTTTTAATTAATATTTTTTTGGTGATGCAATGGAGTTAAGTGACTTGTCACACAGCTAGTAAGTGTTATGTGTCTGAGGCCGGATTTGAACTCAGGTCCTCCTGAATCCAGGGCTGGTGCTTTATCCACTGTACCACCTACCTGCCCCACTAATTGGAGATTTTAAATCTGTTCTTTTTCTAGTTTTTTTAGTTGAATGCCCAAATCATCAACTTGTTCTCTCTTCATTTTGTTGATATAAACATCTAGAGGTATAATTTTTCTGCTTCATAATGCTTTGGCATCATCTCATCATTCATTGTGGTCTTTGTGCTTAATTAAATTATTATTTCTCTGATTTGTTCTTTTTTTCATTTCTTTTTTTATTTTTATTTTTTAAAATTTATTTATTTATTTTTATTGATAGTTTTCAACATTTACTTCCACAAGATTTTGAGCTCCAAATTTTCACCCCATCTCGCCCCTTGCCCCACCCCAAGACAGCATGCATTCTGAATACCCCTTCCCGTAGTCTCCTTTCCCTGATATCTCTCCCCCACTTCCCCTTCTATTTTCCTGTAGGGCAGGATAGATTTCTGTACCCCATTTCCTCCATTTCTTATTTCCCAGTTGCCTGTGAAAACATTTTTTTAAACATGTGTTTTTTTTGAACTTTGGGTTCCAAATTTTCTCCCTTCCTCCCTCCCCACCCACTCTCATTGAAAAGGCAAGCACCTCAATATAGATTATACATGTGCAGTTATGCAAAACACTTCCATAGTAGACATGCTGTGAAAAACTAACACTATTTCCCTTAATTCTATCCTGCCCCCCCATTTATTCTATTCTTTCTTTTTGACCCTGTTCCTCCTCAGAAGCATTTGCTTCTGATTACCCCCTTTCCCAATCTGCGCTCCTCTCTATCATTCCCCTACTCTGTTGTCCCCTTCCCCTCCTATTTTCCTGTAGGGTAAGACAGATTTCCATACCCAACTGAGTGTGTATGTTAAACCCTCCTTAAGTCAAATCCTATGAGAATAAGATTCACTCATTTCCTCTCATCTTCCCCTGTTTCCCCTCCACTGTAAGAGCCTTTTCTTTCCTGTTTTCTTGTGAAATAATTTACCCCGTTCCACCTTTCCCTTTCTCCTTCTCCTTCTCCTAGTATAATCCTCTCTCACCCTTTAATTTTATTCTCCAGATATGAACCCTTCATCTTCAACTCACCTCGTACCCTCTATCTATCTATGCATCTATCTATCTATCTATCTATCTATCTATCTATCTATCTATCTATTTATCTATCTATATCTATATCTATATCTATATCTATATCTATATCTATATCTATATACATACATATACTTTTTACCCTCTAACTACCCCAATACTGACAAAGGTCTCATGAGTTACAAATATCATCTTTCCATGCAAGAATGTAAACAGTTCAACCTTAATAAATCTCTTATGATTTCTCTTTCCTGTTAACCTCTTCATGTTCCACTTGATTCTTGTATTTGAAAGTCAAATTTTCTATTCAGCTCTGGTGTTTTCATCAAGAATGCTTGAAAGTCCTCTATTTCATTGAATGACTGTTTTTTCCCCCTGAATGACAGTTTTGCTGGGCAGGTGATTCTTAGTTGTATTCCTATCTCCTTTGCTCTCTGGAATATTGTATTCCATGCCCTGCAGTCCTTTAATGTAGAAGCAGCTAAATCTTGTGTTATCCTGATTGTGTTTCCACAATACTTGAATTGTTTCTTTCTGGCTGCTTGTAATATTTTCTCCTTGACCTGGGAACTCTGGAATTTGGCTACAATATTCCTAGAAGTTTTCCTTTGGGGATCTCTTCCAGGAGGAGATCAGTGGATTCTTTCAATTTCTATTTTGCCCTCTGGTCCTAAAATATCAGGGCAGTTTCCCTGGATAATTTCTTGAAAGATGATGTCTAGGTTCCTTTTTTGATCATGGCTTTCAGATAGTCCAATAATTTTTAAATTCTCTCTCCTGGATCTATTTTCCAGGTCAGTTGTTTTGCCAATGAGATATTTCACATTGCTTTCTAATTTTTCATTCTTTTGGATTTGTTTTACATTGTCTTGATTTCTCATAAAGTCACTAGCTTCCAATTGCTCTATTGCAATTTTTAAGGAAGAATTTTCTTCAGTAATCTTTTGGACTTCCTTTTCCATTTGTCCAATTTTGCTCTTTAGGGTATTCTTTTCTTCATTGGCTTTTTGGACCTCTTTTGCCATTTGGGTTAGGCTATTTTTTAAGGAGTTATTTTCTTCAGTATTTTTTTGGCTCCCCTTTAGCAAGCTGTTGACTTGTTTTTCATGATTTTCTTGCATCACTCTCATTTCTCTTCCCAGCTTTTCCTCTACTTCTCTTACTTGCTTCTCAAAATCCCTTTTGAGCTCTTCCAAGACCTGGGACTGATTCATATTTTTCTTGGAAGTTTTGGATGTAGGAGCTTTGACTTTGTTTTCTTCTTCTGGTTGTATGTTTTGATCTTCTCTGTCACCAAAGTAAGATAATATAGTCTGACTCTTTTTGCGCTGCTTGCTCATGATCCTAACCAATTACTTGAGTTTTAAACTCTTTGTTAAGGTAAGAATCTGTTTCCAATGTGGAGAATGTACTGTCCCAAACTTTGGGGGTTTGTACAGCTGTTTTCAGAGGTACTTCTGGGGACCTGAAAAGTATCAGCTCTTCCAAGGTGCTATGATAAGGGGTGAGGTGTTTCCTCTCCACTGCCACAACAAGCTTCACCACACCAGCATTCCTCCTCACCCTAGGACCTCCCCTCAGAACTGTGACCCAGATCCAAGCACCGGTAAAGCAAGAGATTCCTGCCTCAGCTCTGGCAAAGAGATCCTTGCAATCCCCCTCTGATCAGCCAATCAATTCCCTCTCAGTCTGTGGGCCAGAAGCTCAGAAGCCAGCTGAGACCCTTGCGGTGGCTGAGATGTAGCTTCTTCACTCACCACAGTAAAAGACTTTTCCCACTGACCTTCTAGGTTGTTTTGGCTTTCATGGGTTGAGAAGTCTGGAAACTGCCACAGCTGTCTGTGATTCAGTCCTCTGAGGCCTGCTCCAGGGTTGCTGCGGCCTGTGCGCTCACTCCGAACTGCACTCCTCTCCCAGCCTGGCACGATATACCTTTCTGATCAGCCATCCAGCCTGTCTTGGGCTGGAAATTTGTTTTACTCTGGTTTTTTGTGGGTTCTGCTGCTTTAGAATTTGTTTACAGCCATTTTTTGTTGGTATTTGGAGGAGTTTGGGGGAGAGCTCAAGACAGTCACTGCATTCTCTCAGCCATCTTGGCTCCGCCCCCCTGTGATTTGTTCTTTAACCCACTTATTCGTTAGGATTAGATTATTAATTTCACATTACTTTTATCTATTTTACCACTGCACCTTACTGAATATAATTTTTATTGTGTTATTATCTGAAAAGGGTGCATTTAATATGTCTACCTTTCTACATTTGATTTTGAGGTTTTATGTCCTAATAAACAGTTAATTTTTGTGTAGGTACCATTACTGCTGAAAAAATGTATATTCCTTTCTATTCTCTTTCAATTTTCTCCAGAGATCTTTAATACATAACTTTTCTATAATTCTTTTCACCTCCTTAACTTCTTTGTTGTTTTTTTTGAAGTTAAATTTATCTAGTTCTGAGAAGGGAAAGTTGATGTTCCAACTAATTTTACAGTCTTTTTCCTTTTGTAATTAATTGAAATTTTCCTTTAAGAATATGGATGCTGTACCATTTAGGTGCATATATGTTTAGTATTGTTATTAATTTATTGTCTAT
>NW_020943647.1:7561-16064 GCF_900497805.2 Vombatus ursinus | reverse complement strand
AAGACAGAAAGAGACAGAGACAGAGAGACTGAGAGACAGAGAGAGACACACACAGAGAGAAAACCATTCTTTTTTAATTTAATTTTTTTCTTTTTTTCTTAATTTATTTTTAGTTTTTAACATTCACTTCCATAAGCTTTTGAGTTTTAAATTTTCTCCCCCTCCCTCTATCCTTCCCTCCCCAAGATGGTGTGCAATCTGATATAGGCTCTGCATATACATTCCTATTAAACATATTTTCACATTAGTCATGTTTTAAGGAAGAATTAAAACCAGTAGCAGGAACCACAAGAAAGAGGAAACAAAACAAAACAGAAGAAAAAAAAGAGCAAATAGTATGCTTCTATCTGCATTCAGACTCTATAGTTCTTTCTCTGGATGTGAATAGCATTTTCCATCATGAGACTTTTGGAGACGTTTTAGATCCTTACGTTACTGAGTTTTCGCACAACTGTTACTGTGCTACTGTGTACAATGTTCTCCTGAAGAGAACCATTCTTAAAGAAAAGGAAAGTTACAGGCTGTTTGGGAGTAATCTCAGCTGCAAAAAGAACTTCTCCTTAACTAGCTGTGTGACCCTGGGCAAGTCACTTAACCCTGATTGCCTCACTAAAAAGAAAAAAAAATAGTAGAAAAAGAACTTCTCTTGTCTTAGAGCTTAAATAATTAGAAATTTCTACTAAAAAAAATTCTCATTTAAGGGATGGGGACTTAATCAAAGAGCCTTTTATTAAGTGCTAAAATTGTTTGGTTATCATGGGAAAACAAAAGATTTTACAGGAATGAACTGGGGGTGTTTACAGACACCCTTCATAATGATGAAAATCTTTTCGTTTTTATTTTGGGGGTAGAAAGAGGAGGCAAGAGAATTCATCAATTAGTCACTCCTATTACAATTTAATCCTGATATTTCAAACTGTGTAAACAATTCACCCATTTCCTCCTACAGTCCAGGTCAAATTTATAAGCATTTATTAAGCACCTACTTTGTGCTAGATGCTAGGCTACTAGATGTATAAAACAACAACAAAGTCATCGCTGCTCTGGAGAGGGAGACAAAACATTGTTTAAACAACTACGTAAAAACAAACTATAGATAGGTAAATTGAAGCTAATCAACAGAGGGAAAACACCAGCATTAAAGAGACCCTAAGGGACGTTAGCTGGCTCTTGAAGGAAGCCAGGAGGCAGAAATGAGGAGGGAAAGAATCTCAAGCAACTGGGACAGCCTGAACATGCCCCAAGTCAGGAGACAGAGTGTCTTGTCTGTAGAACAGCGAGCAGGCTAGTGTTGGACGGTAAGTGGAGGATTGCTGGGAAGGTGTGTGGGAGTCGGTGGGGGCCATATTCTAGAAGTGCAGCTTCTGTGGTTTTGAAAGATGAAACAATAAACAATAGCCACACAGTCAGAGAAGTTTATAGAATCATAGATTTAGAATGGGAAAGCATCTCAGAGATCATCTAGTCTAGCTTTCCTCCTCTACCTTATAGATGAAGAAACGGAAGCCCAGGGAGGGGCAAGAGACATGTGGTACGGCTGTGATTCAGCCCCGGATCCTCTGGTGCTAATTTCTGCATTCTTGCCATGGCATTGACTGCCTCTAAGTTATTTGACCCTTGGCAGAGAAACCAGTAATTTGAACTTAATTCACTACAAAGAGGACATAATTGAATAACGTGGAACAAACCAACAGGGATTTTACAGCTCTTAAGATCTGGCTACCACCTTCATAAGGCAGCTAGGTGGTGCTGGGTCATATGGGGTGTTCCAGGAGGACAAGCACCTCTAGTGAGAGGGCTTGCTAAGCCCTTTACAGGGCTGCTCATACACCTTTAATGTCACCCAGCTCTCACCTGTGACTCTAAGAAGTTATAGTATGAGCAGCAGCCACACCCTGGTAAACTGCCTCAGCCGATGCGCCAAAGCAGGTTGAGGGTAATCTACTGGCCTCAAACCTGTGAGTGAGTTAGGGGGAATGTCTACTCCAAGCATGTGAAGGCTTCCCCCAGGGCAATGTGTAGATGACAACAATTTATTTCAATGGCCATGAAGGTGGCTGAAGCAGACACTGAGGAGCACTTAGAGCTTGGGTAGACACTGAAGATACCAAGGTCATCCACTGCATCCCAGACCATCGCCAATCTTGCCACTGGACTTCATTGACTCTGGAAGAAAGAGTAAAGCTGGTGACTTTGAGCAATTCTGCCTCACTTAAATTCAATTCACTGACAAGTCAAGATATCACCCTGTGATGTCATTGGTCCTCTTTGAAATCAAGGACCTGCACAGGGAATAGAGTCTGGGGCCTGAAGTTAGGAAGACTCATCTTCCTGAGTTCAAATCCAGTCTCAGATACTTACTAGCTGTGTGACACTGGGCAAGTCACAACTCTGTTTCCTCATCTATAAAATGAATCAGAGAAGGAAATGGCAAACCAGTATCTCCAGTATCTTTGCCAAGGAAAACCCAGAGTCAGAGTCAGAGTCAGAGTCAGATAGGACTAAAAAATGACTCAATAATAACAGCTTCCTGCCTCCAAGTCCAATTGAAGTAATCCTTACGCGCTCACCCAATTTTGATATTTGCTATCCTCTGCAAATCTGCTGGAGTATGTTTGGCAAAAGTGAAATTCTGGGGAGCTTTTCAGTGACTTTGGAGGGTGGGGAGAGTTTGCATTCCCTCTTTGAATGCCTTCTCTAGTACCTTGTGGAAAACCAACCAACAAACAAACCAAAAACCTCTTGGGAAGAGTTTATGTGGTGAGGTTTGTAATCAGACTTAGTAATTCACATTCATCCCTATATTCAAATACATGGTGATAAAATTTAGCAAACCATGACATTTTACAGAATTCTAATAGGACACCACCTGTCTTGTTGCTTGCAAAAAGGGCCTTTTCCCAACCAGAAAAGAATAAAGGAAAGTAGGAGAAGGGAATGAGTATTTAGTAAGTATCTACTTTGTGCCAGGTACTGTGCTAAGCACTTCACAAATATTATCTTGTAAAAAGAAAAAGGAAAAGAAAAATTAAACCTCTCTCTTCAAAGTCAAGCAAAGGTTAAACAAGTTACAAAAGGGATTCTCATCTAAGTGTGAGGTGGGTTAGTTGGCCTTTAGGGCTAAACGGGCAGCTGGGTGGCCCAGTGGATACAGTGACTAATCTGGAGTCAGAAAGACTCATCTTCCTGAGTTCATGTCTGGTCTCAGACATTGACTAGCTGTCTGACCCTGGGCAAGTCACTCAACCCTATTAGACTCAGTTCTTCATCTGTAAAATGAGCTGGAGAAGGAAATGGCAGACCATTTCAGTGTTCTTGCCAAGAAAACCCCAAATGGGGTCAGAGAGGACTGAATAATAACAAAAGGATATGTGCATCTGAGATTCTGTGGAAGTCCTGGAACATTCTTAGATTTTTCCTTTGTGCATTTATTTATATTATTGCTCCTTGTGACTTGTGGAATTCTCCTCTTCACTCTTGCTTCTGTAGTTTACATTTTTAAAACTGGCTCAACCCCAAACTCTCGAAAATTCTCTGTTGTTAACTGTTAAGCTGCTAACAAATTGCCCTAACTGCTTATCGGAGAGAAAAGCAAGCAGTTTAACGAGTAAAACCACCTTGATATCAGCAGGCCCAAGAAGAGTAATCAGCACCACAGTGTGGCTCAGTCCTTTCTCCTACATTGGGTGGTATTCAATTTTCTCCTTCACTCTCTTTCCCAATGGGGGTGAAACCTCATTTCTTTATGTCCTCTTCTACCCCAACTGAGCCACAAGTTAAACCAGAAAGTCCGTTGTCAGTTAAAGCTCAACCTTTCGGTTCTGGAGGCCTTAGGAAAGTCATCGAGCAAACCGGAACCGTCCCTTTTTCTGTAGCTGTGGTAAGGGGCATGATCTTAGACACTCATAGCACTTTCTAGAGGAGTGGCTGTCTAGTAACTGAGGTATGACCAGCCTGAGTCATGGACTAGACAATTCCTGGAATTCTTAGCCACTCTTTCATCCTCTTCCATAGAGTGGTGGGAAGGGATCTTGGAAATTCCTGCTCCTTGGGGGCTCCTTAAAGGGGAAGAGGACTTTCAATATCTGGGAACTAAGGCTGGAAGCAGCATCCTTCTCACTTAGAGGTCATTCAGCCTTCCCTTCTCCCCCACATCTACTTCCTCTTTGATTTGTACAAGCTCTGAATCGGAATCCTTCCATAAATAATGCCGGGAAGCAAACTCCATAAGGCTTGGTACTGGGCAAAGCATATTATACATAGTCTAAAGACTGAGCTCTAATTGGTCAGTCCCTCGTTACACCTAAAAGAAACAACAGTAACAAAGCAAAATCTCACTACTTGTATCTCCTTCATATTTATTTTTTCTTCTGTGCATTAAAAATATTTTCTATTGATGCTTGGTTTTTTTCATGTCTAACAATGCCTAGTAAACTCTCTCCTACCCTTTCTGAGTAGAAGCCCTCCCTCAGGACAAATATGTTTAGTAATACAAATCACCACAATGGCCGTGTCTGAGAATGCATGTCTTATTCTGTTCCTCTGGTCCATCACCTCTTTGTCAAGAAGGGGGAGGTATTTTTCACCATATAATATTTATCACCATCATCATCACCACCCTAATCATCACCACCATCATAACCATTACCATCATTGCCATCATCATCATCACTATCGTCATCATCATCACCACCACCACCACCACCACCGTCATCATCACCACCTTCATCACCATCACCATCAGCTAGTATTTATGTAACACTTTAAGGTTTGCAAATCTCCTTACCGATATTCTTCCATTTAGAGACAGCTAAGTGGTGCAGTGGACAGTGTTGTATTTGGAGTCACGAAGATGGAGTTTTCAACCTTCCCCAGACACTTACTAGCTCTGTGACCCTGGGCAAGTCACTTAGCCTCTGTTTGCTTCAGTTTCCTCAACTGTGAAAGGGGGCCACTAGCAGTAGCTACTTCACAGATTGTTGTGAGGATCAAATGAGGTATTTGGTTTATTTTATTTTATTTTTAAATTTTTTTTCAAATGAGATATTTGTAAAGTGCTTAGCACAGTGCCTGGCACATAGCAGGTGCAATGTAAATGCTTATTCCTTTTTTCTTCCTTTCCCATTTGACCCTTACAATAACCCTGAGGGGCAGGTGGTATTTTTGTTTCCATTTTACAGGTGAGGAAACTCAGACAAAGCAAGGTTAAATGACTTGGACAGGGTCACACAAGTAGGAAGCATCTGAGAAAGGATTTGAACCCAGTCCTTTCTGACTGCAAGTCCAGTTCTGTAACTGTCTCTATGTCCATACTCTGAGCGAGGCCTTGGGGGTGCCCCCCTGAGCATGGCCAAACAGAATGTAGGTTGATTCTCTACTTTAACTGTGTGATTTGAGGGAGACTTTGGATTTGTTCTCAGAAAGAGGTTTTTATGGTCACCTTGTGAACAGGGTTGGGCAGACTGGGGAGAGGCCAGGGTCCATCTGTGTTCCTTTCATCTTCACAAGTGGTGAATGAACCAGGAAGTCTCAGAACCCAAACTGTTGTGGGATCTCTGGGCCTTGCGGCTTCAGAAACCGAGGCAGAGACAGAGCCTCTCAGATCTCCTTCCTTCTCTCAGACTCTTCCAGGGTTGAAAGGTGGGTGGGCGAAGCCTTGTTCATGTCCTGTCTGATGGCTATGCTTACACCCTAGCCCAGCGTGTGTCACTTGCAGGCCGTGCCATGAGACTGAGCAGAGCTGCTCTCAGGGGTGCAGGAGGCCTGGGCTTCCTTTGGGTCACATGAGGCATACTCCTGTCTTCATCTTTCTCTTCCCAAGGACATTTTAATCTAAGTGAAAACTGCTCCATGTACATCTAGCATAGCTGGTAAGAATGAAATACTTTCAAAATGGTAAAGCCCTGTTTATAGGGACAAATATTGGGCATGGCAGAGTGGGGGATAGGTTGGAAATCTTTGGCTACTGTTGGTACCATTGAGTCAAGGTGCTTCTTTCTCCTCAGTTTGTTGCCTTTCTCTGAGTCACAGCCAGTCAATAACTTTCATATGCCTTAGCAATGAGTCTGCCAGGGCACCACTGGCATCTCAAAGCCTAGATAGAAAAGAAGGCAAAGAGGAATGAAAGAAAGTAGAAGAGGTAGAGATTAAAAAGTGAGGGAGGGAGTGATTGTAGGAGAGAGAGACACACACAGAGATAGAGAGAGAGACAGAGAGAGACAAAGACAGAGAGAGCCTGAGAGTTGGAGAAAGAGAGAAGACAGACAGAGTCAGAGAGAGAGAGAGGAGACAGAGGCAAAAAGAGAGAAGAGAGACAGATACAGAGAAGAGACAGAGACGGAGAGATAGAGAGAAAAGAGACAGAGAGACAGAGAGACAAAGAAAGAGACAAGAAAGCAAAGAAAAAAAGCTCTTAAGGAGTGGGGGGCAGGTCACCAAAAAGGCCTAGGAAGGTTCCTCCCCCCATCTCACCCCCACCCTCTCTCCCCTCTCCTCTAGATACCTGTCTCATCTTCTTAACCCTTCATCTCCTTCCTTTCGGCATTTCTCTTTCCTTCTTTTCTCCCCTCCTTTCCTCTTTTCTTTCCATTTCTTTTACTTTTCTTTTTATTGACCCCCCATAATCTCCCCTTCTCTCCTTCTTTATTCTGCATTTCTTTTCCCCTTCCCTCTCCCTTTCTTCATCAATACCAAGGACTTAGGATTTGCAGGAGGAGACTCTGTGTTGGGGTCAAATTGCCAAGGTAGTCATGATGGCAGAGAATGAGTAGAGGGGTGAAGCCAATCCTTCCAGTTCCTCTTTCTCTTTCCCTCAAACATTGCTTGTCAGTTTTTGTCTGACTCCTTTTGTGGTATCTCTGTCTACAGCTCTGATAGATATGGCAGTGCCCTAGGCTCCTGTTTGCCCAGCTATGTCCTGCGCCTTCTTCTCCAGGTAACTCCATGGATTTCAGGTGGGAATTCTGACTTTTTTCTCCAGAACTTGGTCTCTGAGGGTTATGGGATCAGAGTGGAACCCTGTGGTCAGTGGTTAGCCTTCAAGTCATGTAAGGCAGGAGGATTCAAGGAGAGCCAGTGCTAAGACACCAGACCGTAAGACCTGTGGGAAAAGGTTGAAGGATCAGAGGTTATTCATCCTTCACAATGGAAGGGTGAGATTCCTATTACATATGGAAGAACCAGTGGGTAATAACTATCTTGTGGGTCCTAGGAATGACATATTGCTTCCTTTAAAACACTTTCCTACCTGTTCTCTGATATTGAAATAATTTTAAAGGGGAGTTCTATATGTGTGAGAATCAACAACATTTTTTTAATGAGATCTGTATTGGTATAGGGATCTCCCAGAGAGAAAGCTCCCTCTACCAATGAAAATTCACATCTCCCCAACTTGGAGGCTTGGAGAGTTGCTTGGGGTAATGAGAGGGTAAGTGAGTTCACACAGTAGGTATGGGTCAGAGGTGGGATTTGAATTCATGTCTTTTTAACTCTAAGATCATTGTGCCAAACTGCTTCTTCTTAATTCACATTCAGCTATAACTAATTTTGGATCCTTCTATGATGGCAGGTTTTATGGCATTTTATGGCATTTAATTTTTTCTCTAGTTAGAGTCTCATGGATCTGAGTTTATTTGTGAGAAAGGAGGCTTCAGACTCGGGAGGAAGGGAGGTCTTGAGTCAACTGTCCCTGTTATACCACCTTAGTAAACATCCTTTTCTAAAAGCTAATTGAGTCTTCTGGCTGATAATTAATGAGAACTACACTGGTGGGTGCTTATGAAAAACAGTACTGGAAACTCCATTCCCTAAGGGTTACCCCTAGACTCCCAAGAGGAAGAGTGTTAATAGGAGTTGGGTGAGTGATCCCAGAGGCAGTGCTACAAGACATTTGGATAGGAAAAAAGCAAGTCCTAATCTTCCAATCTACAGATTCAAGTCAGGAATGCCACAAACTCATGTAGTTGGGTCCTGCAAAGATGCATACTGAGAGGGGAGAGAATTTAGCTCATTTTTTCCTCCCAGAAACAACAAATGAAGGGGGATTTTCTTCACTCTGTGATTTTAGAAGGTACATTATTGCATCCCATGGAGCTGAGAGGGAAGTATGTTTGAGAGTTAATCATCATAAACACACAGGGCCTGCAGTCAGGAAGACCAGAGTTCAAATTCTGTTGTAGATACTTACTAGTTGTGTGACCCTTGGGAAGCCACTTTACTTCTATCAGCCTCAATTTCCTCATCAGTGAAATGGGAGTAATAGCACCTACATCTCAGGATTGTTGTGAGGGTCAAATAAGATAATAATTTGTAAAGCACTCAGGCAGTGCCTAGTACATGGTAGGCACTGAATAAATCCTCCCTCCTTTCTTTCCTTCCTTCCTCCCTTATCCCTCTTTTCCTTCCTTCCTTCTTCTTTCCTTCCTCCCTCCCTCCCTTCCTCCCTTCCTCCCTCCTTCCCTTCCTTCCTTCCTTCCTTCCTTCCTTCCTTCCTTCCTTCCTTCCT
>NW_020943647.1:0-7551 GCF_900497805.2 Vombatus ursinus | reverse complement strand
CTTCCTTCCTTCCTTCCTTCCTTCCTTCCTTCCTTCCTTCCTTCCTTTCTCCTCACCCCTTTCCTTCACCTCTTTCTCCAGAAGCCCCTCTTTTCTTTGCATTTATATTGTAGTTTTTATTTTCCAAAGTGCTTTCACATGTATTCTGATTGTAGGATCACAGATTTAGAGCTGGAATGAAATTTACCACCCAGTTAGTTCTACCCTCTCATGAAGTTTAGAGAAGTTCAGTAGCTTACCTAAAGTCATACAGATAAATGAAAGCAATTGATTCCAACCAGTTTTCTGACTCTGAAACCACTGGGCTACATTGTTATTTAGTCTTTGCCCAGACCCCATGAGGTAGCTTATAATGGGTTTTATTATACTTATTTTAAAAATTAGGAATCTAACATTAATAATCAATCAATAATCAATAAACATTTAATAAGCACCTACTATGTGCCAGACACTATGCTAAACATTGTAGATATATAAGGAAGGGACTCTCCACCAGCACAAAGGGATGAGTAATTTGTTCAAATGTCAGTTCCTTGATGATTAAGCCAAGACTTGAACCTGGGACTCTGGCTTCAAATCTAGTGCTCTTTTCCCTGTGCCTTCTCTCTCACCTAGGCATTAGGGATCAGACTTATGTAAATGGCTGATAGAAGGTTTTCATGGGTTATTATGGGGGAAGGAGTTGCATGTCTCTCTGACCACATCTATAATTCTGCTACCCTGAAGATGCACACATTGGTGCATCTCTCCTACCCTCCTTGGGTCCCTATTTCAATGCTTGGTTGGGGTTAAGCCTAGTGGCAGGACAGAGATAGATCTTTTCTGCACATGGGCCAGTATTCTCTGGCTCAGGTCTCTGGAGCTCCATGTGTCTGATGCTGTGCAGTAGTTTTTAGGGAATTGATAGCAGCTGGTACCACCCTGCTTCGCAGCCTATGTCTGGATGGCTCTCCCTGCAGACTGACCAGCCTCCATTTTCAGGGGCTATTGTGGCAGTTCCCCCCAAGTCCCTGAGCCCTGAGGATGTTTCTGAGTACTTTGAAGCATCAGGGAAAACTTTTCTTTTTGGCGGCCCCTGTTTTGCTCCCTAGCTCTTTAAGAACCTCTGATGGATGTTCCTTGATTGCAGCCTGTGCTCCATTCCAATCAACCCCCCTCTTTAGGACCCCCTTAAGGGAGGGACGGCTCTTTGCCCCTTGCCAGCAGGAAGCAGTTTCAGAAGCTGAGACCTTCACTCCTTACCCCAAAAGAATCTGGGTCACATTTGTTTGAGGGGGGAATGATGAGGATGGGATCTAGATCCCATAAAGGAAAAACCCTGGACTTTTCCACATAGCCAAATTTCTGGCTTTAGCCTGAGGCTACAATTCCATCAACTGGACTTTCTTTGTGGCTCCACCCAATCCCCAATTCTCTTTTACCCTTAACCTAGCCTAGACCTCCCTATGTCCCCAGGCCACTTCCCACCCTTAATCCTATCTAGACTCGGTTCTTCCTTGGCCACCCCTGGAGTTCTATTACCTCATAGACTATTTGGCCACTCCCATAGTCTTTCTCTATATAAGGTCCATCTTGTCTCTATTAACATGCTTAGATTCTTATAATCTAGCCAATAGTTTGCTAATGTTCAGACTCCTTAAGATATGATGGATGTTCTAATAAATGTTGTCTTTGACTGAAAAAAAAAAGAATCTCTGATGGAGTGGCCAGTCCTAAGGTTCAGGATATTTTGACCTCTTATATCAGGGGTCTGTGATTTCACTGGTATGGAACTATCATTGCTGATAGAGATTGTGACCCCTTCTAAAGCTATGGAAGATGGTCTTCCTGAGCTGTGGCCGAAATCCCCTCTCAGCTAGCCTTTTGGTAATGAATATCTCTGGATCAAATGAGACAACTGATAGGAAATGTTTTGCAGACCTTAAAGTTCTATATAAATATTGTGCAGTTTATTATTATTATTTTTTAGTTTGGACAACAGACACACAACACAGTTGGTCACTGAGGCCTTTCGAGCTTGATTGCATCTGTTAGAAATTTAGTACCTTGGCATAGTCTTGCAGATGTCAGAACCTTTGTCAAAAAGGGGGTGGGGGGGAAGCAGGGTGGTGGATTAGAGCCCTGGGGACCAGGCTTCAAATAGGGTTTCTGCTATTTACTTGTTGGAATTTATACAAGTCAGTTACCTCGGCCTCAGTTTCCTTATTTATAAATTGAGGGTTTTGGACTAAAGAATTTCTAAAGTCCCTTCTAGCTCACTAAAATATATATACAAGTAGAAAAAACCCTTAAAATGAACATATATTCAATGAGCAGTACTTTATTTTATTTATTGTAGGCAACGGAGTTAAGTGACTTGCCCAGGGTCACACAGCTAGTAAATTGTTAAGTGTCTGAGGCCACATTTGAACTCAGGTCCTCCTGACTCCAGGGCCAGTGCTCAATCCACTATGCCACTTAGCTGTCTCATTGAGCAACACTTTAAATGACAGCTAGCTGGCCCAGTAGATAGAGAACTGGATCTGGAGTCAGGAAGATCTGAGTTCAAATCCAGATTTAGACACTAGTTGTGTTACCTTGGACTTAAATTTCTTAACCTTGGTTTGCCTCACTTTTTTTTATCTGTAAAATGGGAATAAAAAAGCACCTACTTCTCAGGATTGTTGTGAGGATCAAATGAGATAATATTTGTAAAGTACTTAGTGCCAGGCACAAAGCACTATATGGATGTTATCTATTATTATTTTTCATAAATGTACATTAAAAAAGTAGACATTTTAATAAATGTATATTTGTCATATTATATTAGAATATATTATATTAATCATATATATGTAATATATCATAATAAATGTATATTTAAATCAGAAACACTAACCTTCTATGACTAGAGATAGTGAGCCGGGCTTCTTCAGGGTCATTCCGGTGGGATAGGAGTGTGGTGAAAAGGAACTGAATTTAAAATAAGGAACTCAGGTGAGGGCACTTGGTAGTATAGTGGTTAAAGCTCTGGGCCTGCAGTCAGGAAGATGTGAGTTCAAATTCAGCCTCAGACACTTAACTAACTATGTGACCCTGGACAAGTCATCTAACCTATGCCTGCCTCCGTTTCCTCAAAAGTAAAATGGAGATAATAATGACACCTATCTCATAGAGTTGTTATAAGGATCAAATGAGATATTTGTAAAGTACTTTGTGTCATGCTTGGCACATAGTAGGAGCTTAATATATACTTATTTCTTCCTCTGCCCATTTGAGTTTGAATCTTGCCTTTGGTACTTGCTACCTTGGTGACCTTGGACAAATCATCTAACCTCCACTGGCCTCAGTTTCTTCATCTGTAAATGAAGGGGTGGTACTAAATGACTTTTAAGGTCCTTTCTTGCTCTAAATAAGCGACTGGATGACTGAGAGTTTAAACTCTCTTGAGTCCTGCCCACCAGCAAAGGTTTCCTGTAAGATACTCAGGATAGAAAGTGTCTTTTGTTCCAGGATCATCCTGGTTAGCTTCAGAGAAGCTCCACAGTTGTCTGAGCAAAGAGGAAGGCATTCTACACCCATAACAATTCCCACAGACCAAGACCTATTTAAGCAGAGGGGTGTCACTTGCACTAATAAAACCACAGATGCCTGAGGTATTCAAACAAGTATATATAAAAATGGGGTTGGAGTCAGGAATACCTGACTTGGAATCCTGCCTCAGACACTTACCAGCACTGTGATTCTGGGCAAACCACTTAACCTCTCTCAATCTCAGTTTCCTCATCTGCAAAACAGGAATAATAATAGTATCTACCTACCATGGTTTTGAGGATCAAAAAAGATATTTGTAAAGTGCTTTGCAAATGTTAAAATACTAGATAAATGTTATTGTTATTATTATTGTTATATTTAGTCATCTATATACAAACTTCAGCAAGAAAACAAATCCAGATAAGCCGAACATGTGATCTAGTCCATCAGACAGCTATGTCCAGGTGTTCCGGCCCTGGAAGCTACTCACAGTTGGCCATCATTCTGGCAGCCTTCCCAGGTCACTAGGATTGTTCTTTGTCTATGATATGGCTCTTCTGAGCCAGGGTAGGTAGGAGTACCTCCACACAGTACAGCTGAGGCAACTATAGTAGGCATGCAAGCTCCCTGGTGGGATGAGCTGGGACAAAGGGTAGGCTGGGCAGGAGGGAACTTAGGGCTTAACCCACAGGGGGACCAATAAAGGACACTTCTTAATGACTTTTTGTAAGTACACTTAGTAATGCCAGGAAATTCAGTTCAACACTAATGGCACTCAGTTTGTGATAAGTCAAATTATTTGAATTACAGGGAAGGCTCAAACTTTCTGATAAACAGGAACACATGAGAGATACAATTTTCAACCACTGATATTTTGTTGATAGATTAAAATTGTAAATATATTAAAATCTTATCTTTTCAAGAACTCAGAGATTTTAGAGTCCACCTAGGTCGACTTTCTCATTTCACATGAAGAAACTGAGGCTTAGGGAAGTGAGTTAACTTGCTCAAAGTCACACAGATGACAGGCATCAGAAGAGGAATTTGAAATCAAATCTTCTGGGCTGAAAGTGTCACTCTCTCTACTACACCAACATAATAACTGTCTCCCTTGACTATGGGTGGGGAATGGTTCTTAACCAGCCACAATAAAGGGTGAATTATAACTGGAAAAACAGGACATTTTCACTATGTAAAAATTGAGCTTTTATACAAATGAAAGTGATCCAACCAGAATTTAAAAAAAAGATGTTGAATAGGAAAAAGTTTTCACTGAATCTCTGGTAAAATTTTGGTGTTGGACAGATGGATAAGTTTCAGACTAAGATGCTAGGAACAGCCAATTTTCTGTTTTAATATCCCCTCCCCCCAATTACATGTAAAAGCAATTTTAAACATTCTTTTGATTTTTTTTAAGTTCCAAATTCTCTCCCTTCTTTCCTCTTCTTTCTCCCTCATTGAGAAAGCGAGTAGTTTTGATAGAAGTTATACACACACAGTCATGCAAAACATATTTGCATGTTAGTCATGTTGCGAAAGAAAACACAGCCAAAAAAATCTCAAGAGAAATAAAGAAAGTAAAGAAAAAGTATGCTTCAATCTAACACTCAGACTCTATCAGTTCTTTCTCTGGGGATGGATAGCATTTTTTATAATAAGTCAGGATTGTCTTGGATCATTGTACTGCTGAGAATAGCTAAGTCATTCAGAGTTGAATATCATACAATATTGCTGTTACTGTGTACAATGTTCTCCTGGGAACAAGTAATTTTTTTTTGAGGCAATTAGGGTTAAGTGACTTGCCCAGAGTCACACAGTTAATAAGTGTTATGTGTCTGAGTCTGGATTTGAACTCAGGTCCTCCTGACTCCAAGGCCGGAACTCTATCCACTGCACCACCTTGCTGCCCCAGAACAGGCAATTTTCAAAAGAAAAAAGCAAACTCATGTCCTCCTGACTCCAGGGCCAGTAGAACCCTTTCATTTTTGTTCCTCATTCTTCTGGACCTCTCTGCAGCATAAACTGTTCATCATTCTATCTTCCTTGATACTCTCTTTTCTTTAGGTTTTGGTGACATCGCTCTTGGCTCTTCTTTGCATCTCTGACTGCACCTTCTTATTCACCTTCACTTGATCGTTATCCAGGTCATGCCTAATATCTGTGAATATCTTTTAAGGTTCTATCCTGGACTCTTTTCTCTTCTCTACTGTTTTGCTTGGTGATCTCAAGTTCTCATGAATTCACTTATCATCCGTATAAAGATGATTCTCAGATCTATTTATCCAGCCCTAACCTCTCACCTCATCTTGATTCTCCCCTCTCCAATCAGCTATTAAACACCTCAAATCGATTGCATGCTGTTTTCTCTATTAGATTATTAGTTCTTTGAGGTCAGTGATTATTTTTGCCTTTCTTTGTGTCCTAGAATGTAGCATAATGCCTGGCACTTAGTAAATTTTTTTTTTAAAAGGCAATCACAATTAAGTGACTCATCCAGGGTCACACAGCTAGTAAGTGTCTGAGGCGGAATCTGAATCCTCAGGTCCTTCTGACTCCAGGGCCAGTGCTCTATCCACTGCACTGCCTAGCTGCCCCGCATAACAAGATCTTAAAAAGTGCTTATGGACTTGTTTTGACTTTACTGAAGCATTGTCTAGGTTTTTTTTATTCTCTGCAAGCCTAAGTTTCTAAATAGCATCTGCAAATAGACATAATTTATTCTCTATTGGTCTATCCCTAGTATATTAACGCAATTTCCTTTTTTTGCTATTGTAACTAGCTTGTCTAGCAGTATATAAAATAACATTGGAGATAATTCGCATTCTTGCTTTATCTCTGACTTTATTGCTAAAGTTTCTATCCTTTCCCCATTACAAATGATTGTTTGTGATAGATACCTTTGTTCATATTAAAAGTTCCTTCTGTTCCTATGCCTTAAACTAAAAAAAGAACCAGAATATTATATTTTATGAAGGACTTTTCTGTATTTATTGTTACAAAATATGATTTTAATGATTTTACTTCAATTCATATGTAAAGACTTTTAAGACAGTAATAATAACTCACGTCACGGCTTTTTGATTTAGCATGGGAAAGGATCATATTTCCTGCAAGCCTCTCATGCTACATCCAAGGAAATGAAGCACCAGAGAGATTAGGAGACTCATCCAAAGTCATGCAGGTCGCACGTAGCAGAAGCCAAATTTGATTCCAGGTCCTTTGAATCTCAACTAAACATTGTCATGCCATTTGTGTATTCTCATTTGTGTATAATGTTCCATCTTCCTTATAATATCTTTGTGAAATAGATAGAGGAAACATTACCCCCATTTATCAAATGAAGAATGTGGGAGTCAGATTAGTTAAGTGCCTTATGCTCACATTTGGTGATGAAAAGGATTGGATAAATTATTTAGTCCAAATCCTTTATTTTACAGGTAAGAAAACTAAGATGTGGAGAGTTTAAGTGACCTGCCCCAAGTCATACAGATTGCAGTAAATAACAGAGGTAAATTTTGTACCCAGATCCTCTGACTCCAAGGCCTGGTCTCTTTCCACTACTCACTATTGCCTTTGTCACTTAGTTAATATCTATTTTATTGACTATTTCAAGCTGCTTACTCTATCCTCTGTAGCACTTAGATTTTTGTCTGGGGTGGAGAGAGAGAGAGGGAGAGGGAGAGGGAGAGGGAGAGAGGAAGACAGAAAGAGACAGAGACAGAGAGACTGAGAGACAGAGAGAGACACACACAGAGAGAAAACCATTCTTTTTTAATTTAATTTTTTTCTTTTTTTCTTAATTTATTTTTAGTTTTTAACATTCACTTCCATAAGCTTTTGAGTTTTAAATTTTCTCCCCCTCCCTCTATCCTTCCCTCCCCAAGATGGTGTGCAATCTGATATAGGCTCTGCATATACATTCCTATTAAACATATTTTCACATTAGTCATGTTTTAAGGAAGAATTAAAACCAGTAGCAGGAACCACAAGAAAGAGGAAACAAAACAAAACAGAAGAAAAAAAAGAGCAAATAGTATG
>NW_020943646.1:0-3266 GCF_900497805.2 Vombatus ursinus | reverse complement strand
TGAGGCGATCGGGGTTAAGTGACTTGCCAAGGGTGACCCAGCTAGTAAGTGTTAAGTGTCTGAGGCTGGATTTAAACTCAGGTCCTCCTGACTCCAAGGCCAGAACTCTATTCACTCTGCCACCTAGCTGCCCCGACATCCATTTTCGAGAGTAATTTGGAATTCTGCAAAGAAAAATGTCCAAAGCCTGTAAAACAAAGACTCCATTACACCCCAATGAAGCCATCAATAAGAAAAATGTCCCCATATATTCCAAAATACTTATAATAACACTTTTTGTGACAGTGATGATTTGGAAACAAAGTAGATGCTCATCAACTGGGGAATGGCTAAACGAGACATGGAACAAGACAAGAACATGAAAGGCATGGAATACTGTTCCCATGCTCTAAGAAATGATGTGTGTGATGAGTGCAGAGAAGTATGGAAAAACCTTTGTGACCAGATGCAAAGTGAATTAAACAGAGTCAAAAAACAAACAAACAAACCAATGGTATATACACTCGGTAACTACAACAACTGAAGTGGAAAGAATGACACAACAAAAATTTAAAAGTACCTCTAACAAAATATTAAAGATGAAGTGGGGCTGAAATGGAAACGTGAGAAGACACCATTACCCTACCCCATCCAGTAGGTGAGAGGTCCACAGGTGTTACACATTGCACATCTCTTCCCAAATGCATTGATCAGTTGCGCTCACTTTTCTTCTCCTCCCTACAACAAGAAATACGATTTGTTCCATGGCATGGCTCTTCAGGACAGGGAGCAGGAGGGATACATGGGATACCCTGGTGATGTAAGAAACAGAAAACAAAAAAAATTCAGAAAGAGGTCAAATATCTTAAGGGAAATAACGGAGGAGGTAGAAGAAGGAAAGAAAGGGGTTTAGGTTAGTGATTATTGGTAGCAGATCCAAACGATATTACAAATCTGTGATTATGAGAACAACTATTGTTTACTCCTGTCTGACTTTTCCTAACCTCATTTGGGCTTTTCTTGGCAAAGATACTGAAGTGGTTTGCCATTTCCTTCTGTGGCTCATTTGACAGATGAGTAACTGAGGGAAACAGTGGGAAGTGACTTGCTCAGGGTCACACAGCTAGTTAAGTGTCTGAGACCATATTTCAACTCAAGGAGATGATTCCTCTTGACTTCAGGCCCAGCAGAATACCTAGCTGCCCAGAAAACAATTTCAACTTTTTAAAAATGGAAAAGTTGATCAGTGGAAAAGATCAGATATGCAATATACAGAAGCCAACCCATAAAATGAAATAGTGTTTAATAAATTCAAAGACAGTAGTTGGGGGAGGGAAGGACACACTATTTGGTTAAAAACATGATGGCATAAGGGAAAACCAGTTTGTCAGAAATTTGATAGGTCATCATCACTTCTCATGACCCATCAAATTAAACTACAAATGAATAGAGGAATCAGGTATAGAAAGGGAATCAATAGCAAATTAGAGGACTGAGGAGGAAATTACTTTTCACACTGATCGACAGGGGAAGAGGTTATGACAGAACATAGAAAAGAGAGAATCACGGAAAATAAAATGGGTGATTCTGCTTCTATAAAGTTGAAATGCTTTTGCACAATCAGATCAAATATAGTTAAAATGAGAAGGGTAACACATAAGTGAAGAAAAACATCCTGGCAGTAAAGATCTCTAAGGACTATTGCATATGCAAGATATAGAAGGAACTGATTGCAATTTCTAAGATTAAGAGCCATTCTCCAATAGGTCAAAGAACAGGGATGTTTTCAAAGGAAGAAATCCAAGCTATCAATAGCCCTAGGACAAAATCCTCCAAATCCCTCATAATGAGAGAAGTGCACATTAAAACAACTCTTTTCTTTCAAGCTGTAAATCATAGAGATCTGCAGGTTCAGGGACAGTCCCCTCTTTCTGTTCCACAAGGTACACTGAAACACGCCGTTCACCAGGCCCTGATGGAAAACAGAACAAAAAATTAAAGTAAAGGACACCAAACAAAAGAGGTGACAAGGAGAAGGGGAGGGGAAGGGGTCCTAGACTGTGTCCTCTCTCCCCAGCCTCAAGGCCAAGCCAAGGATAGGAAGAAGGGAGGAAGAAAGGATGGATACATCCACCTGAGGAGGGGAGGGAGGGAGTGTCTCCAAAGGCTTCTCCCTGCTGGCCTCCACCCCATTCATCTCACCACCCCCCAAGCCCCAGACCTCCAGACAAAGGCCTGGGCAGGCAGGGAGCCCCAGGCAGAAGCAGCCCTGGGGGAACAGGCACAGAAGAGTACACCCACACAGGCACACACCCACACAGGCACACACCCACACACCCACACACCCATGCAGGCATGCTTACCCCCCACCACCTCCATCCCCTCCTCCCCACCCTGTCTCTCTCTGTCTCTCTCTCAGACACACAGATTATCCTACCTACATACACAACACAGGCATAAACAAAAGTACTGATACTCCCAGGATCTTCTACCCATCTTTACACACATCCACCAGAGCACTAATTCAGGAGGGTCAAGGGTCTGCTTCATGAAAAGGTGGGGGGGGCGGGGAGAAAGGAACAGAAGGAGAAGAAAGGGAGGGGCTGAGGCAGGAGCAGGGGAGGGGGCACTCACCTCACTCACAGGCATCTAGGCACTAGCAGGACCCTCAGGATCCTGGAAGACGAGGGGAAGATGGGGGTAACTGCGGTGAGGATCGTGGAGGTGAAAGGGAAGGGAAGTGGGTGAGGGGCAAGCAGACCTCTAGCTGCCCATCCTGCTCACATCCTCTGCCAGAGACAAAGAAACTCACACTTAATAGAGGGTGAGAGGGGGTGGGCACAGTGACGTCACTGCAGGGCGGGGCTAGTCTCCTCCAGAGCACAGGGAGAGGGAGGGTCTCTGAATTCAGGGCCAGAGCAGTAGGGAGCCCCCCCCAAGTCATTTCTCTCTGCCCCCATAATCCAACCTGGCTAGGGGAGGGGGCTACAGGAGCATCCTCCACCTGGAGGTGGGCCCGGGGCTGACCAGGGCCCCGGGTTCCTGAGGGCAGGCTGCTGGGGCTGGGGGTGGGGGGCAGCAGCTGAGCTCAGCTTGGAGTTCTTGAGGTTCGGCCCCTTTACTGAAACTGGGAGGGGGAGGACAAAGAGGGGACGGGGGAGGTGGGGGGAGGGGTATCCTGGGCTCCACAAAAGGGAGGAGCAGAGTAGCTGCAGCAGCATCTGAAAACCTCTAGCCCTTGAATGGGACTTGGATTCCTCACAACCCCCAGAGCAGAGAAAGAAAGT
>NW_020943645.1:0-3043 GCF_900497805.2 Vombatus ursinus | reverse complement strand
AGAGGAGGTGAAGGAAGGAGAGACAAAATTTAGAATTCAATTTTTTTTAATGAATGTTAAAAATTATCTTTACATGTAACTAGGGGGAAATATAATATTAACAAAAAACCCATATGTTGTCCTCAGATTTCCCTGTCAACCTTGGTTCACATAAGTTACATAAAACTTGAGAGTTAGAAAGGACCACAGCAGCCATCTTGTCCAATCTATACATGAAAGGAATTGCCAGTATAAGAGAAAAATGGTCATTCAGCTTTTCCTTGAATGCCTCCAAGGAGGGGGAACCTACCACCTCTTCAAGGCAGCCCATTACACTTTTGGGAGAATCCACATTTTTAGGAAGTTTTTCCTGATTTTGGGCCTAAATTGGCCTCTTTATATCTTCCAACTATTGCTCATGGTTCTGACTCTAGAGCCAAGAAGAGCAAGTCTAATCCTTTATCCATATAAGAGACTTTTGATTTTTGATACTTGATGTTCCAGGTTTCTCTCAAACACTACATTTCGGCATTTCTTATAGTGTGATAATATTCCATTATATGACATAACATAATTTGTTTGGACATCTGCCAATTGAAGGGCTCTCCATTAGTATCCACTTTATGACTACTACAAAAAAAAGTGTTCTAAATATTCTTGCACACACAAGTCTTTCCCATTTTTCTTTGACCTTTTTGGTGTATAGGCCTAAAAGTGGGATAGCTTGGCCAAAAGGTATAGTGTTTTTGGAACATACTTTAAAACTGATTTTCAGAATGGCTGGACCAACTCATAGCTGCACCAGCACTTTATTATAGGGCCTGTTTTCCCACAGTCTCTCCAACAACTGTCATTTTACCACTCAGTTCATAAAGGGTAATTAGTTGTTCTCTTAACTATCTATCTTACTTTCTTCAGTATCAATGCCCTATTACTCATGGTTATGAAGAAGAACATCAGAGTTGGTTTCATTTGCATTTTCCTAATTGTTAGTCATTTTGAGCACTGTTCCATATATTTGTGGATGGTTTAGATTTCTCCCTGTGAAAACTACTTGTTTATATTCTTTGCCCATTTATCAGTGGGGAAATTCTTCTTGTGTTTGTAAATGAGAATTCGTTCTCTATATACCTCACATATCAAAGAAACTTTCTGCAAAGATTTTTTTTCCCATTTACCAGCTTTTTTCTAGTTTTAGCTGCATTAATTTTCTTTTTACAAAAAAATTTGAATTAATTTAAATGAATGTAATTTGAATGACCATTTTTACCTACTGGCATCCTCTCTATCTCTTTTTTGTTCCTGAACTCTTCCTCTATCTATAGATGAGGAAGGTAATTTCTCAATTCTGGAATTGGTTTATATTATCTCCCTTCATTTCTAAGTCATGTATTCATTTGGAGCTTATCTTGGTTTATGTTGGGAGATGTTGATCTTTACCTAATTTCTTCCATACTGCTTTTCAGTGTTCTCAGAGGCTTTTGGCAAAAAGTAAGTTCCTACCCACAGTAGTTATGACCTTTGGATTTCTAGAACACTAAATGACTAGGTTCATTGGCTTCTCATACTATTCTCAGATTGCCTCTCCTTTATCACAAACTCTAGGACTGAGTGGTCACTTCCTCCCAGCACTCCCATCATTTCCATTCTAGCAACCAGTTCCTTCCTGTTACTGAGAATCTGATCCAGAATCGTCTCAGTCAATGAACATACATTAAACACTTTCTATGTGCTAGGCATGTTGCTAAGTAAGTGCTGAAGAGACAAAGAAAGGCAAAAGACAGTCTCTGCTCTGAAGGAGCTCAGTCTAATGGGGAAGATAACATGCAAATAACTATGGAGAAACAACCCCTGGACAGACTAAAGTGGAAGTAATAAGCAGTGGGAAGGGGCGACAATTAGGGTGGGGGGAATCAAGAAAGGCTTTCTGTAGAAGGTGGCATTTGATCTGGGATGTGAAGGATGCCAGGGAAGCCAAGGGGTAGAGATGAAGATTGAGCATATCAGGCATGGGGTACAGCCAGTGAAAATGCTCAGAATCAGGTGATAATGCCCTTTTCCCATTGTTGGTTCCTGCACTTCACAGAGGATCAAATGATCACTAATGCAATTCAAGAAGTTATTAGCTAGAAGGCTGAGTAGAAGAAGCACCAAGTCAACCTCTCTCAACATTCCTCATTGAACCACTTTAAAATAAAGTCTCACATCAAATTCTCCACTGGCACAGCCAACAAAAGGTCAGGTTGAGACATTCTTCCAAGCCCAAAACAACTTGAGAGGCTGGAAGGTGAGATCTGTAACACAGGGGTGGAGGCTGACCCGGAGCCCATGTACAGGAAACACCAGTGGTGGGATGAGGTGGTGGACTGAAAAGGAATGCCATTTAAATCAGTTAGTATTGATGACTCTAATTTAATTTTACTTGAATTGTAAGATTGATCTCCCCTCTTCAGGAAAAGCTAGTCCTAACAACTAAGACAAACTAACAAAGGTATTCTCTTCAGTCTAGGTTACCTATAGATTTAGTGAATAGACAGATTGATAAGACTTCATCATTTAGTAGCAGAAAATTTCAAGTAAGACATATATCATTTTAGGAACAAAATAATCAAAGTATTAGAAGACTCTTTTCAAAGGCTAAGTTCCCCTTTCTGGCAATTGGGAAAGGGGGGTTGACAAAAGATTAAGTTCTTTAGATTTAGGGGAAAAGCTCCCTTATTTTTCTTCAGTTAGAGCTTATGTATGAATTAAGTGCTGTAATCTTCTAAGGCTGGGTTTCACTTTTTGCCAAGTACAGGATCAGGGTGGGGGATGACTGCTAACTACAAATCACACGTTCCTCTTTCACAGTCCTAGTGGAAACTATAGGCCCCTTGAAAGGAAGCTTTCTGGTTACAAACTGCTTCAGCTGTGGGGCAAAGACTTATGGGGTAATCTCACTTTGACAGCTAAATGTTGCCAACAGTGGGAATTTTCATTAAGGAAGCCTGGGAGAAGCAAACCACTCATATGACCTGCCTTGTTCACCTGAATTATGTTCAAAACAAGTTTCCTAACATTGCTA
>NW_020943644.1:0-2610 GCF_900497805.2 Vombatus ursinus | reverse complement strand
ACAGAGTTGGAGTCACCTGATTGTTAATGTGTTTGTTTGGAGTTTTTTCAACACCTAGTATTGTTTCAAATTGGTAAACTTTTGTATCAGTTATGTCAATCAGCTTTTCATAATTTGGATGTTATTAACATGTGAACTGAAAGAAACTAAGGGATGGTGGAAAAAATGTGTAAAACCACTTATATTACTTTGTCAGCCCTGTTAACCCTGTCTTAGAATGTTTGATAACTGCCATTTAGAAAATCATGCATTTCCATCTTTACCTGTAATTAAAGAAAGGGTTATAGCTGAAACAATTTGACTATCACTTATGAAAGTTACAAGATTGTTAACTAAGATATTTGAAGTTACTGTCTTAAGGTTAAAACCTAGAATTGTTAATAGATGACCATGTATGAAAAGGAGGGGATTGGCTGAAAGCCTTATCCAGATTGGTTCTGTCCATTCAAACCAGTACTGCTTGGGATATGGAAGTTGGCAGGTAGGGGCACCAGGATTAGCCCCTCCCTGGGATACAAGGCAATTCCCCTTATTTTTTAAACTTGCCAAGGTCCCTGGAAACCATCTGTGTGGGCAAGGTCATCTGCCCTGAGAAAAGAACTTGTTTGCATTGTGGAGTTCATAGACAATGAGCTTGACTGGCTGAGAAGTTCCAAGTTCATGTATGATAGATAGAAATGATTTCTAATGATTGGCTTTTACAGCATGACAAGTTTAAATCTGAGAAGGAAAGATGTAAAGTGAACTCTCTTATGTGTGTGAGTCCTGGTAAATCTTTATTGCTTATTACAACTCCACGAGAGTAAAATTCACTGTATCTGGCTTTAAGCTGTTTGAGGTAAAAGGCTCTTGGGATTATAACTAATTTTGTTTTGAGTTTGAATTTTGGCATAGTTATCTGCATTAAATCAGTATCTGAGGGAAATGCCACAAACTACTCAGAGGGAATGTGATCCTCTTCTGTTAACAGGTGGAGGTCTGCATTTGGGAAAAAGCTGTGAGGACAATATTAGCCTCAATCCAGGATGGCTCAGTTCCCCCATTAGGTTCCTCTGAGAAGAAATGTTTCCCACCTGACTATTCCTGAGTCTTGCTATGATGTGGAATTAATACTGCATGATTGAAGAACTGTGAATCTTATCTGAATTGAAACAGAGCTAAGGATGTTCTATCTCGTCATATGTGGCATGTCACATGTCCCTGCCTTTTCCTTTCATAGTAGATTTCTTTGATCAGAGCAAGTGGTCAGTAAAAGACATGAGCACAATGTCAGTATGTGAGATTTAGCTGTTTTGATCTGAATTTGTAGTCATCCCATGGCCTGAGGAAGAGTCAAATCAGTGTTTGCATTTATCATATGTCAATGATTCACTTTCTACAGTATCTCTTTCTTCCAGAGTGAATATAAGTAGAGAAGGATAAACAAGTTTGTGAAACAAGATTGTGTATCTCTTCAGTTGTGAGGTTAATGTTAGGAACCTCTTTGCAGTTTTTGCAAGAAACCCCCTCCCTAATGTAACCAACTCAGAGGTCTTTGCCACCGGCTCCCTGCTTCACTACCATTGAAATCATGGAAGAGTGAGACTTCAGGGGCGTGATTGGATTTGTAAATACACTCCTGAGCATGCTGAAGTAAGGATCTTTAAGAAAGAAATGGAATCTTTGATCAAAGACCGGGGCAGATCATCTGAACACCTAGACGAGTTTCTGGGTCCAAACATTTACAACTGGAGTGAGTTAATGTCAATCCTCAACATTTTATTTACTGGGGAAGAAAGGGGAATGATTAGAAGAGCACCACTGGTAGGGTGGGAAAGGAGGCATCCTCCTGCACCAGGAGTGATCCCAGCTGAAATAAAATTTCCCAATGCAGAACCAGGGTGGGATAATAATAATCAGGCTCATAGAACCAACATGCAAGACCTCTGAGAATTGATCATATCCGGCATTAAGGAGGCCATCCCAAAGTCTCAAAATCTGAATAAAGTATTTGAGGTTCATCAGAAGAAGGATGAATCCCCATCTGAGTTTTCAGAAAGAATGAGGGAAAGTTTTAGAAAATATTCTGGCCTAGACCCACAGGATCCCCTGGCAGAGGGGATCTTTAAAGTGCAGTTTGTGATCAACTCCTGGCCAGATATAAATAAGAACACTCCAAAAATTGGACCAGTGGAGTATTAAGCCCCTGGAGGAATTATTAAGGGAAGCTCAGAAGGTGTATGTGAGAGGGGAGGACAAGAAACAGAGGCAGAAGACTAGGATTATGGTACAGAGAGTGAAGGAAGTTGTGAAATCTGAAAGAGATAGAAGAGAAATGAAATCGGGACCAAAATATAGTCAAGGGGTGAATGGGGACCAAAGCAGAGGGCAAAGGAAGAAAATACGTGTTATGGATGTGGGAAACCAGGGCGTTTTAGGAGAATCTGTCCTGAGTGGAAGGAGGAGGAGCAGGTTGTGCCCCTCACGACATTCGAGGAAGATGAGGACTAGGGAATTCGAGGATTCTTGGTGAAGCTCCAGAGAAACTATGCAATTCTTTGTAGATAAGGGGGTGGAAAGATCTTCACTCAGCATTAAACCCCGGGGGTCAGAACTGAGTGGGGATAGTCT
>NW_020943643.1:0-3184 GCF_900497805.2 Vombatus ursinus | reverse complement strand
TTCCAGTGTAAGCCTCACTCAGTAAGTTCCAAGAGTCCCAGATGGCAGCCTCTATATAGAATACTTTAGTCAACTTACATACTGTTCCATTCTTAAGCACCTTACCAATATCTAAGGTCCAGAGATCACCCAGCCTGCAGCCACTCATTCCCCCATAAATCACCAGCTTGGATTTCTTCTTGTCGTTTTCTGTGTAAACTACAGCTGTGTGGGACTCTCTGGGTGGGGGCAAGATTCCATAGGTAACAGGAATATCCCAAGCCACCACACCTGAACCTGGACATAACTCTGGGATGTAGAGATCATTCAGATACCTAAAACAAAAAAAAAAGAATGGATGGGAAAGAGAGAAAAACAAAGGGACATGTCAAGTTCCAATGATGAGTTGATCAATGATATGAAATGGATCTGAATTCTAGATGTTTCATAAATCACTAAGGACCAGTACAGAGAATAAACAAAGCTTCATGTCAAAATGAGGTTTGTGTTCCTGGTTAATAAGTTCTCTGCTATTGAACACAGTCTATTCAACCCCACCTATAAACAAGGAAGTACATATACTAGAAAATCCATAGAATTCTGAAATTGAAGTTGAATATAAAAAGAGCTAACTCTATTCTTTCCTTAGAATATAAAATATATGCCTATATACCCAAGCTTAAGGTACCAAATTGCATTACAGAATTTAAAACATTAAGAGTGTTAACTATCTTAACTACAATTTATCCCATAGTCATATAATCAATTTAGCTGTCCCCAAAAATATCACAATATCTCTAAGATACTGTGATTTAAGAGTTCAAATTATTTGAGAAGACCTAATGGTATTTCAGAAGTATTCTATACTGAATAACGTCACCTGACCTTGGAATGTTATTCTTGGGATCTTCACTGTCATTGGCCAGACCCCCAAAGAGGTAACACTTGTTTCCCACAAGAGAGAAGCTATGTCCTAGCCGGGGACAGGGAGGAGGTCCATTCTTAGGTGTTTTCGCTTTGAGCCTTTTCCATTCCCACTTGCTTGCCTATATCAAAAAAGCAAAAAATATCAATTAACTCCCTAAAGTAAATGCCAAAGCAAAAAAAGTCACATGTGGGATGGTGTCTCACAGGGTAAACCAAATTCCTAATCTGGGTAGATAAGGCATTTTTTCCACATCTTCTCCAAAGGAAAACAACTTGATTTGCACATACTAAAATCTAATTCTCTTCATTCTAATCTTTTTCAATCATCAAGAAGTTAGCATAGGGGCAGCTAGATGGCACATGGATAGAGCACTGGCCCTGTATTCAGGAAGACCTGAGTTCAAATCTGGCCTCAGACACTTGACACTGGTTGTGTGACCTTGAGCAAGTCACTTCACCCCACTGCCAAGCAAAAAACAACAAAACTCAACAAGAAAAAAGTATAAAAATTCTGACAGGTTAAGTAAAGTTCTTAGTCTTAGGGGTAGGCAGGTTATAACCTGCTTTGCTTTAAGATAAAACAATGCCTATTCCATACTACATATGAGAAAGAGTTGGTGCTATAAAACAAATGTATTACCTGTAATTCATAGAGATCACTGCTATACTTTCCATACTCCACCATCCCACCAAAGACCAAAAGGCGAGTTCCATCACAGACAAAGCCATAGGCTGCACAGCCTGGAGGAATGTCTCCTCGAACAGCAGGGATAAACCATTGATTGGTTGCTAAAAAGCAAAAGAAAACAGTGGTCAAAAACTACTGGGACAAGAGCAATATCTAACATTACAGTTATCCCTTCTACATCATGACTTTCCACACTGAAGTTTCTATATGTTGATGGTCAGCATAAGAAATTAAATGGGAATTATAAATTGGAAAGAGAAATGCTCACAGCTGAGCAATGGGGCTTTTTCATGGGAACAGCCAGGAAGCTGGTGTCACTGACCTTTCCACAACTTTTACTCTTATGACTACTGTGGCTTCTGTTATCAAAACACTAAAACTATTCCATCTGCATAATCTTGTTTACCAAACAATCCAAAGTACCTATCTATAAGTTTCAGGTGATACTTTCTATACCCCATTTCCTTCACAGAATATTACCTGCTTCTAGTCTGAATTAGTTGATATAAATAATAGTTATAACTGATTTCTCCTGTTCTTCTTGTCTCTATGGTTATTAAGTCACTGGCAATCTAAGAAAACACATTGCACTACAATACTGAGAATCCTCCCTAGAATTAAAGTATTTTCTCTTATTCAGCCCCACACCCTAACTCCTACTAAGTCTATCACTGGAGTCTTTAAGTCAATACTCTTTTTTGGTAACCAAAGTATACAGAGCCCAAGGAATTACTTTTACTATATGTCTCCCCCATCCCTATTCACAGCTAATGATTAGATTAAGTCTCACAACTTATGGTGATTGTATATATTACCTATTATACTACCTTAAATGCAACAAGGTAGTCTTTTTATTTTTCTCTAATTTATTCTCTAAATCTCACACTCTACAGAAGGTATTCCAAACTTTTTCCTCTCACTAAGCCTCCCATATAACCCTCTGCCTTCACTGTCTCATTTGAGCACTTCCCCACTTACTTTACTGAGAAAATTCAAGCCATTCAATATAAGCTCTCTTATCTAACTCTATTCATCTCAAAATTACTTGATAGTTTCTCTCCTTACCGAGAAATTTACATTCCCTTCCCTCCGTGCTTCCTTTGCAGAGACTACAGTTTTTCTTCAGTTTTGCACTTTTCAACTTATGAAATACTGCTACCTACCCCTTTTTTCTAAATATACTAGGTCTGGGGGTCAGCAAGGTGGCACAGTGGATGGAGCGCCAGCCCTGGATTCAAGAGGACCTGAGTTCAAATATGGCCTCAGACACATAACACTTACTAGCTGTGTGACCCTGGGCAAGTCACTTAACCCCCACTGCCCAATCAAAAAAATGAAATTAAAAAATAAAATAAGAGAGACTGGAATTCCTTAAAAAAAAAAAAAACAACTAGGTTTTACTCCTATCTTTTCTGACTATTCCTCTGTCTCTGCTACTGATTCATTTGTACTATAGCCTCAAATTCTATACGCTCTCTGAGATTGCTGGGTGGCACTGGGCCTGAAGTCAGGACGACCTGGGCAACTCACTTTTTTGCACCAGTTTCTTCATCTGTAAAATGGGGATAATAATAGCACCTGTTTCCCATG
>NW_020943642.1:0-5424 GCF_900497805.2 Vombatus ursinus | reverse complement strand
ATGTGCTTTTACTATGGCTCCATTTTACTGATGGTGAAACTGAGTGCAAGCGATGAACAAACAGGAACTGGCAAGGCCCAGACACCCTAAGGAAACTGAAGACAAAACACAAAGAACTTTGTTAAGGCCACGTTTTATTTTCTGATTGATGGACAAAAGGCAACAAATTCATCTTCAAATATTTTCTTCAAAGCCTGTTCTCATAAAAGCATGAACAGTGGCAAAGTCAAAAATTACCGAAACTTCAAATATATCTTACACGATGTTCTTTGTACAAAAATGCAAATTAAATAGAAACATGAAACAATCACGATGAGTTTAGGTAAATCTGTTTTATGTGATATTTTTGTATATAAAAATGTTTTCAGGTCTGTTATTTGTGAAAAGATTAATGCCGGATTGAATCACTGTATTGGCCAAAGGCTCTACAAAGCTTACTTCAACATTAAATCTTTTACAGAGTAAGGTGCCATTTCCTAATTTGAGGTCTTCTAAAGACTAGCTAAAAATAAAATGAAATGAATCAGGGCTGTATGGCCATAAACCAACAAATAATTTGGCTATAGTGTATCATAAAACACATTAACCCCCCCCCCACAGATCAATACTTTCTATGGCTCTATTTCAAAACTCTTATCCTGTGATTTCTCAACTAGCTAATTGATACTCCATTACCTTTTCAGTCTTGTAAGTTAGGAGGCATCTTTGTGTTTGAATGTTGGGCATCAACCTCACCCCCCTGAACCATGTAACCTTGGTCAGAACAACTGCTTGGGCAAAATGACTTCATTGTTGACAAAGAGTCGAGGCTTCTCAGTCAATATATACTCCATTCAACAAGAATTACCTAGTTTGCATCCTAGGTAATTGTGTCATAGAAACATCGACAGATGCAACTCATTTAGCAGAAATCTTCCTAATGGCATACAGTGATTAATGTCCTCTTTTGAGGACAGCAGCTCTGGAGACTTCTTCCCAGGAGAGCTGCTGTTATCTAAGGCACCATAGGATCTATGGTCTTAGCTTAACACTCATTGAAAATGACATTAATTTCTTAAGATGGAGTCAGCTGCTGGGCTCCTTCTTGGGAAAGGGAATAACATTTTTATACTAAGCTTACATGGAGCTCCATGGATGACAAAAGTCCCCCAATTCCAAAGTTTATTCCTTAATGATCAGCTCATGGGAGTTCATGACTTACACTCATGAGATACAGGAAATTCAGACCATGGTAGGTTTATAGTACTCAGACATTTTTATCTCTCTAGTAGAACCGCATGATTCTAGTAAAACAATTTGTGCCCATAGGGTACAAACAGTCAAGGAGAATATACTCAGTACTCTAATATGTTTATGATGGAAGTATGAAAGATTGGTACAAATAAAGGACTGTTTGGGATGGAAAGGAAGTAGGCTGGGAACAGTATCTGAGAAGAATGAAGTCAACTCTAGCTACTCCTTTGTTTTCAGCTTCCACAAGATAGTTTCCCCATGGTAGCTTTTGTTAAATTCTATCACAATTGATGAGTTTTTCATATTTGGCCTCCTTTCTAGGACTGGATCCTTGCATGTCAAGAGGAACATGAAGTTTCTACAGGATTCTTGCCCTGCAGAGCTGGTATCAGTGATGTTTTCTCTCAAAGGCCTCATTAGTACTCTGGTTTTATTTTTCCTTTTTTTTTTTTTAAACTTGCATCTCCAGTGCTGCTTGCAATCTTGTATTGCTTTCTGATTTCTGCTGAGGTTTTGTTTTATCAAAGTTGAAATGGACAGAAAAATCCCTTTGTACTTAGTTTTGGGCTACTGAGGTTTCCGCCTCATATTTGCAGACAGGCCCATGTGTTACTACATGGTAAGTGGCAGACTAGGAAAGACTCCAAGATTGCTGTCACTTCTGTCCTGTATACATTTCTTTTTTGAGAAGTCAGAAAAGTCATAAAGGCCCAGGGATGGCTGGTAGATAGCTCTGGTGTGTATTGAGACTTGTATCTTATTGGTTTTCAGGTTTTACATGTGCTCTAAAATCCCACAGTAAGTATAAGGTTTTCCTAGGAAGACTCAGAGAAACTACCCCCACTTTTTTTCTCTTGTCCTCCAGAATACTATTGAAAAAATAATTGCAAGTTTATGATGCCCACATAATCCCATTTGGGTAGATGGTCATAGTAAGAATATGTTTTAGTACCTTACTATATATAGTTGGAATGTTAAAGTAGCATAACCTAACTCCCATTTTGTTTTGAGCCTCCGTTGTGTTTCATACACTGAAGCTATAATATAGCAAGTGTGCAGCCCATTACAAAGTTCCCAGGATATCTGGTAATCATTCTAGTTGCCTATGATTAACTAGTACCTTAGAGGGTCCCAATGTTCCCTGTGAAGAGAGCCTTGATAACCTATTAGTATTTCCCTCCTTGAGCACTTTCCCAGCAAGCAGAGCTCTTTAAATATAGAGCTCTTGAAGTTTTGGTGTAGTTGCTGCATCTTTCCATGTCTCAGCATTGCAGTGAACAAATAAAATGACAATTCAGCAGTCTGGGCTCTTTAAAGTAGAGATGTTTTTTCCCATGCATTTAAAAAAAAAGTGGGGATGATAACATCTAATCATATTTCATAGTTTTTAGGCAATGCTTTCTATGGCTCTATTTCAAAACTCTTTATCCTGTGATTTCTCAACTAGCTAATGGATCCTCCATTACCTTCTCAGTCTTGTTAAGTTAGGAGGGATCTTTGTGTATGGTGAATGTTGGGCACCAACTTCACCCCCCTGAACTATGTAACCTTGGTCAGAATGACTGTTTTGTCAACAATGAAGTCATTTTGCCCAAGAGTCAAGGATAGCTCCCAGATAGTCAATATATACTCCATTCAACAAGAATTTAGCAATTTATCCAGGCTTTTAGTACTTTACTCTTGCTTTTTCTGCCTTTAGGCCCCTCAGACTGTGTGCTATATCTGGTTTTACTATTTTTTCATTTCTAGAACTTGTCTGTCTTCTCTGTATAATGAAGGCCTTTGAATATGTGACCTCCTTAAAGGCTTTGAATTCTTGGAAGATAATGACTAGAAAAGAGCCACTGAGCATATAGAGTAGGGCCCAAATGGTCTATTCTTGTGATTTTTTTTTTTTTTTGGTTTGATGTGGGATAAGTACTCCTTCATCCTGTCCTTGGAAGTTCATAGAGCCTGGTTCAGAATAAACAGCTAAGTGACTTTGGATATGAAGTGGCCCCAATAGCTCAAGAGGATGAGCTGGGTATATGGTCTTATCTGCCAGGAGGTCATACTTGGGATGTGTGTATAGGTTCTAGATTGCCTTTTGCAGCTAGATCTTTGCTGCAACCACACAATCTCCTTTGGCGTTGCCTAAATGATATTCTCAAATGACTCTTCGAAACTAGTTTATACTGATCCTACTCTTACTAGAAGAAGTTAATGTAGCAATGGAAGAGACAAGTCTAAAGCTGATGCTACTTACTGCAATTCAGTTACTGGGAGCTAAGGAGAAAAAGGTCCAGTCTTGGAGTTCTAGGGGTGTTAACAAAGGAAGTCCAGTCTTGGAGTTCTAAGGTTCTAGATCAGTTGGGGAGGTGTCTGAATTGGGGCAAAGATCAGGGCAAATAAGGGTGCAAGTTTGAGCTGCTCACTTTTATGATGGAGAATAAGAAGGTGGTACTGAAATTGGTAAGCTTAGCTGGAAAAGGGATGAGGCAATGTTATGCTAAAGTAGAAAGTGAAAAGTGAGCTTAGTCAGATGAGTGAGCTGTGCCAACAGTATCCTACTTAAATGCCAGTTCTTTTCCATTAAGAAAAACCTTAAGTTTTGTGAGACCTCTTTTCTTTAGATGGACATAAGCAGTGTTGGCTCTGGATAATGTCTGGTCAAGCTCTGTCCCAGACACCCACTTTTATTTCCTCCTTTACTCTTCTCCCAGGTCTTTTAGTTGAATGTTATTGCCCCACTTGGCCCCCATCTGAAGGGATGGAGTGACTTCTCTTGCTTTCAAAATCTCATGAAATGACTCTACTGGCACACATCCTCCCAAAATCTGGACTCTCAAAGAGATACGTTTCTTTTCACTTTGCCACAAACCTTGCAATTCAGTTCTAGGTAATTCCTGAATGTTCAATGTTCTGGTGATCCACATGAGACTATGCTATAAATAAGTGCATGTTGATGGCAAGGGGACCAAGAAAAGCCTTAATTCCATCCTGAAGATTGCTCTTAGAGACTCAACCTATTTTCAGATCAATACTTTAGTTTTCTGAGATGACATGCCTAATGCCTTCACTGCCACTCTAGGCACCCCTTTCTCTACTGAGCTTATAATAAAGCAATATGGCTCTAGTCTCTTCTATCTTATTGCTTTGCCTCTTAACCTAACATGAAGTCTGGCTGTGTAACACAGTAAGAATCCAGTCTGGAATGGGCTTGTATACATCCTGCTATATTTTCCCTGCAAGTAAAGCTATTCTTTCCTCCTCAAGCAGTCCTGGCTACTACCCAAGAAAGTCGATTATGCTAGGGACAACTGCTAGAGGCAATGTTTCACATTGTTGATAGGACTTGGTTCAACAAACTAACTTTCTTCTACTGAATTCTTGCCATCATGGCAACTGAAGGTGGACCAGGAACTTTTGCAGGTTACTTGCTCCTAATTATTGAGAAAGTCCAGTGTTCAGATTAACTAAAAATGGTGGTGTCGACGCCTTTGAATGTTGGTTCAGTCTTAGACTGTACTAAGATGAGATGGTTGGATCCTAGGTACTTCTACTGGGATTTTTGTAGATTCTGGAGTTTCATGTAATGCATTGGCTTTGGAATAGGAGTGAGAATTTTTTGGTCTATAGCTGTTTGGTCCATTATCAGTTACCTTCTCACTTCTCACTTCCCTTCTGGCCCAAAGTGTCCTAGTGAGCATGACACTTGGGCTTGCTGCAGGCCAAGGCTGCTTCTCCCTGTTGAGAAGGACCTCACCAAATCCAGTTAACAAAAAAAAAAAAAGAAAATCCCTGCATTTGCTTTAGGCTTTTGCTGTTCCTACATTTTACAAGATCCATCTAAAAGATCCTAAAATCAGTGTTGCTAGAATCACAATAAAATGTGTATTAGGAGAATCTTTGCATCAAATCCTAAGGATTTGTAATCCAGTGAGTGTGTCCTCATAGTACAAAGTACATAAAGTATGCATTTGACATTGGTTTTTTAAAAAATTTTTTTTCCAAAGCAAGTTTCAAATCGATTTCAACTACATTAGGAGAGACTTCTATCTTCTTACAAAAGTATTATCAATACCATGGCTTTTTTCTTTTTTCACTTGAGAACTCCAGTGCTCCCTGGTTGTTTTGAATATGCTAGGGGTTGTCATATTCTCCTTCCATTTAGCTTTATCCACCAGGATGTCTTCATTCTAGTTTGCGTCT
>NW_020943641.1:0-4698 GCF_900497805.2 Vombatus ursinus | reverse complement strand
TTTTTGTCATTTTTGCCAGTTAGCATGGTATGACTTGAAGCCTAAGTTGGCTTAATTTGCTTTTTTCTTATGATTAGAGATTTGAAGCTTTTTTTAATGTGGTTGTAAATACTTTGCAGTTCTTTTGAGAACTGTTTTAGTCAAATCCCATGATCTATTGGATAATAGTTATTAGTTACATATATATATATATATATCACTATATGCATAGTTAGATATTGTCCAGTTTCTCCAATAAGGGTTAAGTATTCAAGATATCTAAAGAGTATATACATATGAAATATATAATACAATATATAATACTAAGTGTAGTTATTTATATATTTATATAAAATATATTTATTTATATAAAAAGTATATACATATGAAATATTTAATACAATATATAATACTATGTGTAATTATTTATATATCTTGAATACCTAAGCCTTGTCAGAGAAATTTGATATAATGATTTTTTCCCATTAAACCACTACCCTTCTTATCCTAGATTCATTAATGATTTTTTGGACAGAAACTTTTCAGTTTCAAGCAATTATGGTTATTTACTTTGTCTTTTGTAATTTCCTCCATCTCTTGTTTGGTTAAGAATATATCTCTTTCCTATAATTTATAAGAGGTATATGATCAGTTTTTCCTCTAAAATTTTTATTGTATGATCTTTAACATTAAGTTCATGATTCAGTTTAGAACATATTGTGGAGAGTAGTGTGTCAGTTTTTGCATAATTTCTGCCGGACTGTTGTCCAGTGTTCCCTGCAGTTTTTAATCAAGTAGGTAGGTTTCACGTGGGGAATCTATATTTTCCACTTTATCTATAGCTCTTTCTGAATGTCCTCTGTCTTGTCACTTTATTGATCTCTCTCTTTTTTTAAAACCAATATAAGGTATTTTTGATAACTGCTGTATTAAAACATAGTTTCAGGTCTGAAAATTCTTCTACACCTTTGTCCTTACTTCTTTTCATGATTTCCCTTGACATTGTAGATATTTTATTTTTTGAAATTGTAATATTTTATCCAGCGTTGTAAATCATTCTTTTGTCAGTTTGATTGTTGTTAAAAGTATAATTTAATTTTGCTAGTATTGTCATTTTTATGACATTGGCATGGCCTAGCCATGAGCACTGATTATTCCTCCAGGTATTTAGATCGTTCCCTTTTTTTTTTAGATGTGTTTTGCAATTGAATCTATACAACTCATTTTTTATATTTTGATAAGTTGAATACCACATATTTTATGCATTTTGCATTTATTTGGAATGGGATTTCCCTTTCTATTATTGCTTGTTTTGTATTGTTATTAAAATATTGAATTGCTGTTGATTTCTGAGGATTTATTTTGTAGCCTATAATTTTGCTGACTATTAATTGTCTCAATTAGTATCTTTACAAATTACTTGGTCTTTTACAATTGAACCATCATATCATCAGTAGACAGGGAGAGTTTAATCTCCTCTATACCTATCTTTATTCCTTCAATTTCTTTCTCTTATCATATTGCTACCACTAATATTTCCATTACTATATCAAATACGAGGGGGAGAGTGGGCATCTTGACTTCACTGCTGTATTTACTGGAACAGATTTTATATGCAAATTATGATTGCTTTTCATTTTAGATTCTTTTTATAATATTAAAACTTTTAGCATTAAAGATTGTTATACTTTGTGAAAGACTTTCTTTCTATTGAGATGATTTTGTAATTTGTGATATTTGATGTTTAAAATGATTAAATTATATTGATTGTTTTCCTAATATTGAACCATCCTTATATTCCCGGTGTATATCTCAGTTGATCTTAAGGAATGTTTTCTTGGAACAGTCATTATAATCTAATTGGATTAGCCAGTGCTAGGTCTTGTGTGATTTTAATTGTGTGACTGTCATATTTAAATTGTTTTTTTTTTATTGTTTCTCATAATATTTTATCCTTGAGTTGAGTTTGGAACTTGACTGTGATAGTCCTGTGGGTTTTCTTCATAGGATCTCTTTTAATTTGTGATCAGTGGATTTTTTCTGTTACTACTTTCCCTTCTTGTTCCAATGCTTCAGGAAAATTCTTTTTGATTATTTTTTGTATTATTGTATCAAGATTTTCTTTATTGTATCTTTCAGGTAGTTTGATTATTATGTTTCTCTTCTTGATCTTTTCTCCAGATCAGTTGCCTTTCTCATGAGATGTTTCATACTGTCTTCCATTTTTTTGTCTTTTATATTTTATTATTTCTTTACCTTTTATGAATTTATTGGCTTCTCCTTTCCCAATTCTGATGTTCAAGGAGTCATTTTGTTCCTTAAGATTCTGAATCTCCTTTTCTAATTGGTTGACTTTCTTATCATAATCTTTTTGGTTTTCTTGTATTGCTCTTTTTTTTTTTTAGTTTTTCCTCAATCTATCTCATTTGATTTTTAAAGTCTTTTTAAAGTTATTCTATGAATTCTTTTTGAGCAGGTGACCATTTGACATCATTCTTTGGGGTAGAAGTGCCTTTCTTTGCTTCAGTATCCTGCTCTGAAGAGGAACCCCAGTCTTTCCTATAACCATAGTAACTCTCTGTGGTTGAATTATTTCTCCTTTGACTGTGCATTTTTTTTCTTTTGTAGTAACTTAGTTTATTGTAATCACCTCTACTTCTGGGGCATGGGGAATGGTGCCTCTGGCCTGGATCCTCTTTCAGTTCTCCCTTCTGACTTGGAACCAGAACCAAGGCCTCCAGCCTCCTATAAGTGCCCACAGCCAGCAGCGTCCCTGGCCTACTGCTTCTGCACTTACCAGGCATGTGCTGGTTCCTTCTCACCCCCAGCAGCACCTTCTCAGCACAACTGGGTCTAGCCTTCCTGGTTAGCAAAGGTTCCCTCTATCTTCCTGGCTCAGATGCCCAATACCTCTCACTACCCTGGAGTGATAAATTTCCTGTGGCTGGGACTGGTAGCCTTCCAGTTCAGCTAACCCAAGGGTTTGCCAGTTGTTGTTTAAGGGGACCTAGGACCTAGCCTGGAAGTGTTTACTCTTCACAGGGACCAAACCTCATCCTAGGGATTTTTTTCGGAGATCTGACTGTCCCAGAAGGACCCCTGTTCTGCCTCTACTCTCACATATTTTTACCCACTCATTATTAGCCCTGAGGTGCTATTTCATATCTTTTCTGGGAGAAATTCTTGAGAGCTTGGAATTTTCTGACCTACTCCATCATTTTTCCAGAATTCACTCTCCTCCTCATGATTATTTCTGCCAAAATAATGGTATTCCATCAAAATCATATAGCACAGTTTGTTTAGCCATTTCCCAATCGGTGGGCATCTCCTTAATTTCCAGTTCTTTATCACCATAAAAAGGTCCTGTTAGTATTTTTTTACATATGGGTCCTTTTCCTCTCTTAAAAATAATTCTCTTTATGATACAGGCCTTATAGTGGTATTGCTGGGTCAATGGGTAAGGAAAGTTTTATAGGTTACTGGAAGTAAGTCTAAATTGCTCTGCAGAAGAGTAGGATCAATTTACAACTTGACTAACTATGGCTTAGTGTCCCTGCTTTTCTACTTCTCCTCCAGCATTTGTCATTTTCCTTTTCTGTTGTGTTAGGCAATCTGATCAGTGTGAGGTGCTATATCAGATTTGTTTCAATTTGTATTTCTTTAATCAATTGTGATTTAGAACACTTTTTTCATGGTTATAGATAGCTTTAATTTCTTCTTTAAATACTGCCTATTCATATTTTTTGACTACTTATTAATTGGGGACTGGCTATTTTTTATATATAAATGTAGCTCTGTTCCCTATACACTTGAGAAATGAAGCATTTTTCTGAGATATTTGAAGTAAAATATTTTCCTCATTTTTTTCTGTTTTCCTTTTAATTCTGCTGAATCTGTTTTGTTTGTCAAAAAATTAAATTTGATTCAGTCAAAATTATGATTTTTTCCCCTCTGATATTCTCTATCTTTGGTTTGGTCATAAACTCTTCTCTTGTCACCAGATCTGACAGGTAATGTTTTCCATGCCCATCTGACTTGCCTATGATGTCACTGTTTATTTCTAAATCATTTTCAGCTTAGTGGTGATGGTTGGTTGGTTCTTGCCCTTCTGGCTTAAAGAGGACCAAATTGATGTCTGAAACTTGAGATTAAGGTATAGTGTGTTCAACTGAGGCTGATCAGACAAATACACTCAGAAGGCTCTACCACAAGTCAGTCACAAATAGTGCATATGAACATTTGGAGTGGAGATGTCTCTAAATTTGCACTCTCATTTCTTTTAAGCTACAGCAATCCTGCTTTGCTGATAGAGGACAGCTCCTTCTTTGATGTGGGGATGCCGTGCTGGGTGGTCCTGTATTAGTGTCTAGCATGTCTTACAATCGATTCCAAAGTTCTCTCAAGAGACCTTGAGAGTTCCTTGTATCGCTTCTTCTTACTTTGGTGTGACAATTTTCCTTCTGTGAGCTCTCCATAAAATGGAGTTTTAGGGAAATGTACATTTGGTATTTGAACAACATGGAGAGCCCATTGGAGTTGGGATCTGTGCAGTAGATTCTGAATGCTTGGAAGTTCTGCTAGAGAAAAGACCTCAACGTCCAGGACATTATATTGCCAGATAATCTTCAGAATCTTCCTAAGACCAATCAAATGGAAGCAAGTCAGTCACATAACATGGAGCTGGTAGACTGTCCACATTTCAGAGGCTTACAAGAATGA
>NW_020943640.1:0-3536 GCF_900497805.2 Vombatus ursinus | reverse complement strand
ATTGTGCTACATGGGAGATTTCTAAAGGGAAAATGTAGTTCAACAACAAAGACTGCTGGAAAAAATGCAGAAAGGGAGTTTAGAATGGTGGGTGGGGAAGATTAATGAAGTTGCATACTTGAAACAGTTATTCCACCTTTCTATAATCTGATGCTAAATTCTCCTTCCCAATAACCAGAGATTTACTCCCACTTCAGACTTTTAGCTCAAGATAAGGTTTTAGGAATTAAAAACAAAAAAGAAAGAGAAAAAAAAAACTTCAAGATACTTTCTCTCTTGTCATATCAACCCTAGTCAGATTGAGGTTACAGAGATAAAGTTAGACAAGTAAAGAAAGGAAATCTTTTTCCTGGTTTGTAGAAATTCATGGCATTATAAACTAATTAGAAAACAAATTTGTAACATAAATGTAATATTTTTACTGTAAATTTCCAAATTATAGTTTAAAGATCTTTGTAAGTGATGAAATATTTTGAGAAGGAGATGAGAAATTGAAACTACCACTGTAAATCTTTGGAATGGAGCTAATTTAAAGCACTGGGCTCTATAATTTGAGGTGCTGGCAGCTAATGGTCTTTGAGAAATTGAGATTTTGATGAGATCATTTGTGATTGTAAATCCAAACTAAATTATAACATGACCCATTTAAAGTGAGATAATCATAATGTTTTACCCTCTATAGTTTGATCATGCCTTAATGAAAAAAAATTTGATATTTGGCATTAAGGTAATATTCTTAGAAACTGCATGAATAAGAATTGAAAGTATAATTGCTCTATATTGGTCTTTGGAGTATGGTTTGTATAAAATACCAAACTGATAGATGATGAAGTGATTTTTCATTTAATAGGATTCATAAATGAATTAGACCAAATTGATGATGGCAATAAGTTTAAAAGTACATAATATTTATTATGTTATTGTTAGGTTTACAAGTTAATTTTTTAAAGAATGGTTTTTATTTGATAGATTTGATTTGATTGATTTTTATTTGATAGCTTGATGGGCCATTAATTATTAAAATCACAAAAGTGCACCTGGAATAGTAGGCACTGAAGTTACATTTTCTTTATTACAGACAGATCTCAGATTTGAAGATGTTATTTTTGCCTTAGGGGGTTACCTCAGGTATGGATATTTGTAAATCTCAAGGCTTACAGGGGCTAGTGTTCTCCTGGGTTTTGAGTGTGTAATCACAGAACATGATTGCTTTGTTAATTTCTAACCATCAATTTCTTCTCTTACTTAATAGAATGGTGAGGTTTGAGGAGAGAGGAAGACTGTGAGCCAGATACTACCTCTGATACAGCCTCTCTGAGTAAAGGTTACCTTTCTTGGGGAAAAAAAAGTGGATAATACTTGCACTCCTGCATGAAATGTGCGTGGTAAACTTTGAAATGCTACATAAATGTGTACCATTATGTCTGTCTTATTGGAAGAGCTTATAACAGAACAACTACCTTTAACCTATGCCTTGGTGTAGGCTTAACCATGGTGCATGGCTTAACCATAATGCTAGATTTAATTTCCATGAAAATTAACAGAATGTAAGTTGTTCCTTTGAGAGAACTGCAATGCCTCAGCACCACTAATCTTCTGAGTCAGAACTTCATTAATATTCATCATTAAAAGGATAGTTGGGGCATTCCTTGAATCTAAAAAGGGAGAAACATACATGTACAAGTCTTATGAATTAAAGACACATCAACTCCAACAGCCTCCCTCCCCTCAAACCCAACCTCCTCAAACATACCCATTCCCAGATTAAGAAATACAATCTTTGCAATGATTTGTTTTCTTTGGCCCATGCATCTAAATACTGAATGAGAACTTAGCTATTGGTCCCTCTTGCCCTGGGTTCAAGAAAGCTTTGTTCAGTTTCCTTAAACAGAAAGCATTTCTGAGATACAAGGAAAATAAATGAATAGTATAATAGAACTGGAGGAGGATATGGCAAACCACTCCAGTATCTTTGCAAGAAAACCCCAAATGGGGTCACAAAGAGTCAGACATGACTGAATCAACTGAACAGTAAACAAAAGATCCTGGCTCTGGAATCAGAAAACTTGGATCCAAGTTCTGGCTCTAAATTACTGGCTGTATGACTATGGGTAAAATACCAAAATGTCTCAGAAGATCAATTTCCTTATCTTTAAAATGAAGAATAATATTTTGGGCAACTTGTTTTACAGGGTTATTACAAAGTTCACTTGTGACTATGGGTACAAAGGACTTTGCAACCATAAATCACTTTGTAAATGTCAACTATTATCATTAAGAAGGGCCATATAATAAGGGATATTTGGAAGGATCTGATTTAGGAAACTGAAGCCAACAGAGGGGAAGTGACCTCCCTTGAGTCAAACTGGTAATAAGTGGCAGAGAGAGGAATCAAAGCTAAATCTTAAGACTTAAAATTCAGTGCTTTTCCCATGATAATTGTCACATTGCCTCCCTACACCATGACATACCTTTAATCACATCAATCAATAAAACAGGCTTTGCTCCCACAGCATGGAGGGAATTTAGAGGAGGAAAAGTATTGTGGTGGACTTTGGCCAAATTCTGATTGTTTGTATAGAATCAGATGGAGGAGATATTCCAAGGGCAATTAATAGCATAGTAAATATTCCACTATGCAGCAGGTCAGTCAGTCAATAAGCATTTACTGTGCCTCCAAAATGTGAGGCACTGTGCTAAGCGATGAGGATGCAAAAAAAAGCAAAGGACAATCTCTGCCCTTGAAGAACACACAATCTAAGGGGGAGACCATAAGCAAACAAATATGTAAAACAAACTATATACAGGAAACAATCAAAAGAGGGAAGGCACTAGAATTAAGAGAGGTTGGGAAAGGCTTCCTGTAGAAGGTAAAAGTCTAGCTGCACTTGAAGAAAATCAGTGAAACAAGGAGTCAGAGTGGGGTAGAGTATTACAGAAATGGAGGAGAGGCAGAGAAAACACCCAGAGCTATAAGATGCCATGGCTTATTCATAAAAAAAAGCAAGAAGGCCAGTGTCACTGGGTCAAAGACTACATGGCAGAGAGTAAGGTGTGAGAAGACTGGAAAGATAGGAGAGGGGTAGGTTATGAATGACTCTAAATGCCAAATAGAGAATTTTGTATTTGCTCCCGAAGGTGATAGGGAGCCATGAGGGTTTGTTAGGTGACATTTGTTAAATGGCTTAATGGAGAATGGGCTGGAATGGGGAGAGACTTAAGGCAGGCAGACTTACCAGAAGCCTATTACAGGGGTTCAGGTTTGAGGTGAAGAGAGCCTACACCACAGTGGTGGCAATATCAGAGGAGAGAAGGCAGCATATTCAAAAGATGTTGCAAAGGTGAAATCAACAGGCCTTGTCAATAGATTGAACATGAGAAAGGGTAGGGTAAGAGACAGTGAGGAGTCAAGGATGACACCTAGGTTGTAAGCTTTGAGAGTGTGCCCTTGATGGTAATAGAGGAAGTTTGGAGGTGAGGAGTGTATGGAGGAAAGATAATGAGTTCAATTTTAGACATGAAAAATAAGGTTGCAA
>NW_020943639.1:361-78383 GCF_900497805.2 Vombatus ursinus | reverse complement strand
CACCCAGGCTTTCCTTTCCACTCCCCTCTTCTTAATTCCCTGACACCCTGTGCCCTCTCCCTCATTCCTTCCTCTGCGGGCCCCTCTCACCCTCTCCATGCCCCTAGACTGGACACAAAAGGAATCCAAAGTCCAGACTCCTTCCTCTTAAATTTGGTGATGGTGGGAGGGGGAGAAGACTAGAGGGGCAGTGGAGGAAATTAGAAACCTGTCTAAGGAGACTTAGATAAGGATCTCTGAGGCTAGGGAGGCTCACCACTTCCTGCAGTTGTTGTTCAGTCGTTTTTTCAGTCGCGTCTCCCTCTTCGAGGCCCCATTTGGAGTTTTCTTGGCAAAAATATTGTAATGGTTTCCCATTTCCTTCTCCAGCTCATCTTACAGATGAGGAAACTAAGGCAACCAGGGTTAAGTGACTTGCTTTGGGTCACAGAGCTAGTATATATCTGGGGATATCTGAGGAACTCAGGTCTTCCTGACTCTAAGCCTGGCTCTCTATCCACTGAACCACGTAGCATTTTACAGATGAGGAAACTGAGGCCCAGAAAAGTTAAGTAAATTGTTTGAGGTCACTCAGGCAGTAAAAGCAGAAGAATCAGAATGTGGCTCCAAGGGGTGGTTCTCTCATACAATCCCCTAGCTATCTTCTCCCTTCTGCATTATTTCTTCTTTCCCCTTTCTCTCCCTCTTTCCTTTTTAGTTTGTTCTGAGTTCTGGGTACAGAAATAGAGAGGGATAAATGTGGAAGTGAAGATACATTAAAAACTGGATGTAGGGATAGGGATTGGACTTTAGAGTTCATCAATGCAGGCACTCTCCCAGAAGAGGGGAATCCCTCCACTGATGTAGGTTGGCACCTTCTCTACAATCTAGAACCTTAGAGAGCTGCCAAGGGCACTGAGAGGTTGGGAGATTTGTTCAGGGTCACACTGTTAGGATGCTTATTTATCTGGCACCCAATGTCTTCCAAAGAAGCAGTGTGCAGGGGAGAGAGTCAGGTTCCAAGTCTGGTGCAAGACTTGGGACACACTGCCCTGCATGTCTATGTCTATGTATATGTGTATGTACACATATGTATATATGTATATGTATGTGGGTATATGTATATGTGTATATGTACATATACATATGTATATGTATATATAGAAGAAGAGAAGAGAGATAGAGACAGAGATCAAGAGATAGACAGAGAGACAGACAGAGACAGAGAGAGGAAAGAGACAGAGGAAAGAGACAGAGACAGAGAAACAGAAAGACAGAGACAAAGAGAGACAGAGAGAAAGAAGAGAGAAGAGAAAAAGAGACAAAGAAAAGAGAGAGAGAAAGAGGGAGAAGAGGGAGAGAGGGAGAAAGAGAAAGAGGGAGAAGAGGGAGAGAGGGAGAGAGAGAGGAGAGGGAGAGAGGGAAGGGGAGAGAGAGAGAGAGAGAGAGAGAGAGAGAGAGAGGAATATATGATGGGAAATGAAGGTGGTGTAAAAATATACAAGGTCCATAATATTTATTCTATATTTAAAAATATGAAAATTAGATATTGGATTAAACCGATCCTAGGGTCACAAGGACACCCCCCTTTGTCTGTGTTCTCTGCTTCACAAGCTAGGTTCTGGCCCCTGGCCCCTTGGGTCTCCGGTCAGTTCCTGTTCTTCATCTCACCAATTTGGATCAGGCCGTGCTGTGGGCCTGAGCCCTATCCAATTTTGGAGGCTCCAGAAAAATGTGTATTTTTCTAAGAGAAAATTCATTAATAAAGCCAGATGTGTGTTTGTATGCTGGAGACAATTGTTTACTTAAAAATATGTAAACTAAGAAATGTAGTTTTCTTTTTTTCCCTCTGTTTTTGTAATATGTGTTGAGAGGCTGGTTTGGAGGTGGATACTTTCCTCTTCTTATAGTGGTACCAAGAAGCTGACCCCAGGCTCTGCTGAGCTCTGGTCCGATGAAAGTGGCGCAATAGGCAGAGCCCTGGGTTCAGATTCCTCTTCTAGCCCTTACCCTTTGTGTGACAGTGGACCAGTCACTTAACCTCTCTGGCCTCCATGTCCCCATCTGTAAAATAGGAGAAGTGTACTAAGTGATCTCAGAGGGGGTCTCTTGTAATTTTAAAGCCATGATGCTACCATCCCTGTAGGCTACCATCCTATGAGGAAAGCCCCCTTTGGGGTCTGCTCCTTTGGACTGTGGAGAAAGAGGGGATGACTTTGATTCAGGCCCCAGCCTCTTCGACCTGCCTCTGCTGGGCTTGGTCCACTTGGCTGCCCATCCTCACTGCCCTATACTTATGAACTAGATTGAACCAAGAGGCAGCCAGGTGATGCTTCCCAGGCCTTGTTGGACGGCACCAAGCTTCTCAGAAATGGAATCAGGGCAGCAGGAAGAGCAGTAGTTCGGCAGGCAGAGGCCCCAGACTGAAAAGTCTGTCTCTGTTACTTCTCTGTAGGACCTTGGGCATGTCACCTCACCTCCCCTCCCCTCAACTAGAGTGTGAGCCCTGTGAGAGCAGGGACCATCTTTGCCTTTCTTTCTGTCCCAGGCCTTATCCCAATGCCTGGCACACTTGGGTTGTTGTTCAGTCATTTTCAGTCGTGTCCAACTCTCCGTGACCCCATTTGGGGTTTTCTTGGCAAAGAGATTGGAGTGGTTTGCCATTTATTTCTCCAGCTCATGTTACAAATGAGGAAACTGGGGTAATCAGGGTTAAGTAATTTGCCCAGGGTCACACAGCTAGGAAATGTCTGAGACTGTCTTTGAGCTCAGGTTTTCTTGACTCCAGACCTGGCAGTCTATTTACTGTGCCACTTAGTTGCCCACCTGACACACAGTAAGTGCTTAATAAATGCTTGTTGACTATTCTTGACCTCTCTGAGAATGAGCTTTCTTTTCCCCAAAGTAAAGGGGGCAGATCAGAAATAAATGTCTTTTTGAGGGGAGGCAGGAATGGACTCCTTTGGCAGCTCCATGAGGTCTATGACTCCTGGCCAAACCAAGTTTGTAAATGCATAAAATAAAAGAAAGAAGAAAACTAACATTTATTAACTCCCTAGTTTGTGCCAAGCACTGTGCCTTTAAGCACTTTATCTCATCTCATATTGATTGCTGCCCTTACGGCCCTCTTTTCCCCACTCCTTTGGAGATAAACAACTGTTAACTGTTTAGATGGAGCACTTGGATAAGCAGCCAGGTTAAAAGAGACAGTAATTCCCTTTTAGGATTCTCTGGCAGGGCCTTCACATACCTTATACCCTCTCCATGGCCTCTCAGGTTCTGATCAGGCTTGTGGGAGACAATCCTACAACATCACTTGGAGAGGGGCAGAGTGGATGTAGTCTGGAAGACCTGAATTTGAATCCTTCCTCACACATTTAATAGGTTAACCTTCCAGCCTTGATTTCCCTACCTGTAAAATGGGTTTAGTAGTAGTACTTCCTTCACAGAGTAGTAACACTCAAATGAAAAGTGTGTAAAGTTCTCCATAAATCTTTAAAATGCTATATTAAATGTGAATTAATCATGATTAAAATTACATCATATCTGCATCCATGCCCCTCTCTCCTTATACTCTCTCCCTCTTCCCCCGAGCCTTCCCAAGTTGGTGCATTTTAAAATTACAGACTGATTAGACCCTCTCTTAGAGATTAAACCACTGGATCTCAGGTCCAGAACTGGAAGGGGTCTCTGAGGCCTTGAAGTCCAATCTCATTTTACATTTGAGGAAACTGAGACCAAGAAAGGTTAAATGAGTTATCCAGGGTAGCATAGTAAGTAAGTGCCTGAGGCAGGATTCTAACTCCAATCTTCTGGCTCCTATTCCTGTGCTTTCTCCAGTATGTCCTGCTGTCTCTCCACCCCCTCATTTTACAGATGGGGAAACTGAGGCCCCAAGAGGGTAAGTGGGTAGCCCACAGTCCTCTAGCCAGTGAGTGATAAGGTCAAGATTAGAACCCAGTTTTCCTGACACCCTGGACTACACTCTCTCCCTCACCCTCATTACCTCCTTCTTTCTTTTTCCAAGATATTCAGCATCATTACAACTCAGTTCATGCCCTTCAAGGAGGCACAGGAGTGTATGGTAGGAGAGTACAAGGTGGATGGGCAATGCTGTCCCACCTGCCATCCAGGTAAGTCAGAAAGTTTCCTTCTCTAGGACAAATCACTCTCTTCCTCTGGCAAATGCCTGCTTATTCCAGGCTCTCTTCCTTTCTTCATGTATCCATTTGAATTCCAGAACCATAAAATCTCAGAGCTCAGAAGGGCCATGGAGGGGCATCTCAGAGCTCAGAGGGGCCATGGAGGGCATCTAGGAGCTTAGCAGAAAGATGGAGGGGCATCTAGCCTGATCTTTTCCCCAACATAAGAATCTCTTCTTGAATACTTTAGGAATGGGATGCTTACTACCTTATAAGGCAGCTGTTCTTATTGATGGACAGGACAAATTTATTCAGCCAACAGGCTTTCATTGAATGCCTCTTGCATGCAGAGTTTAGAGTTAGTTGTGGTCTAAGGCTATAAAGCATTTAATGCAGGACTGTCTGGGCTGGAAGGAGGACAGTTGGGTGGTCATTGAGGTTAGAGAGGAAAAGGGAGAAGTCCCCCAGGGCACATCTCTGATTTCCTCTGCCTTCTCCATGGAGTTCAGAGCCAGGTGGGACCTAGGACACTTATTCAGCAAATGCTGATGCTGGAGAGACTTGTCACCTTTGTCTAGATCCCTGATTCCATTCAACTCATCATAATTCCCTGTTCCTGGCCCTTGGACCCTTCATGCCACTCCCTCATCTGTGCATTTTTCTGCATAATGAGGGGCCCCTTATGTCTGGAATGCCTTCTTTACCTCAGCCTTGTGGAACTCCTGAATGCCTTCAACAGAAAGCTCAGGTATCACCTCTCCAGAAGTTCTTTTCTAATTCTCTCTCATTTTTTAAAAGTAGTGTTTATTTTTAACATTAATTTAAAAAGATTTTTTGAGTTCTAAATTCTCTCCCTCAGCCCTTCCCCTACCCATTGAGAAGGGACACAATAAGATGATATCAATTACACGTGTGAAGTCAAGCAAAAAATAGTTCCATATTAATCATATTGCAAAAAAAGCAAGAAAAAGAAAATGAAGAAAAATATACTTCATTTTGCACTAAGAATTCACCTGATTTTCTCTTTCTCTGTCTCTTCTCCCTCCTTCTCTTCCTCTGTCTCCTCTTTCTGTCTCTTCTTGTGTCTGCCTCTGTATCCTCTTCTCTTCTCTCCCCCACCCCAAATCACTCTATGTATTTGGTATGAATTTGTATTTATTTATCTCTCTGAGTATTACATTCCCATGCTAGAATGTAATCTCCTTGAGGGCAGAGACTGTGTTTTTCTTCTTCTTTTTATCCAGAAGAACAAACTTGTGCGTTGAAGATTTATTGTAGTTCAATGTCTGATCTTTATAATCCCATCTGGGGTTTTCGTGCAAAGATACTAGAGGGATTTGCCATTTTCTTTACAAGATCATTTTAACAGACGAAGAAGCTGAGGTAAACAGGGTTAAGTGACTTGGCCAAGGTCACACAGCTAATAAGTGCCTGAGGTCAGGTTTGAACTCAAGTCCTCCTGATTTCAGACCTGGTGCTCTGTCCACTGTGCCACCTAGCTGATCGGATCAAGCGTTACAGAAATAAAGCACTTAATAAGTTTCTGTTGTATTTCATTGCCTGCTGAGGCCTTGGGAATGTTGTTCTGAATAAAGCCTAAAGCAAACAAACTTTGATTCTGTATCTTGTACCTCCAACTTCACCCCCCTTAAGACCCACCCTCCCCTACTTTGTGTTTTCCCTTTTCCCCCATGGCAGTGCCCATCGAGGTCAGACTAGATGGGGCCTAAGATTCCGGACCTGCCTTGACCTAAATTTACTGCACATCGGGGTGGGATGGGATCTCAGGTACCAGCCTGACTGCTGGAGCTCCCTCTCACTGCCTGTGTGACCTTGGGCCAGTCACTTAGTTTCTACATCTATAAAACAGGGGCATAGGACTAGGTGACTTAGAAGTCTTCTGTGTTCTGAAGTTGTCCTATCTCTGAATCCTGTGTTCTGAGGTCCTTCCTAGCTCTGACATTCTAGGTTCTAAGCACTCTCCCAGCTCTGACATTAAGGCTCATCCCTGCTCTGACAGTCTACGTTCTGAGATCCTTCTTACCTCTGACATTCTCTGTTCTAAGAGCCCCCCTACTTCCAACATTCTGTATTCTAAGATTGCCCTTCCACCTCTGAATTCTAGGTTCTGAGGTCCCTCCTAGAGTTCTTTATAATTTTGACACTCTAAGTGCTTGTTCTGAAGTCCCTTTCAGTTCTGACATTCTGGGTTCTAAGGTCCTATGGGTTGGGGTACGAATGTGTACTATCCTAATTTTCATAGCAAACCATCCTAAATTTCATGGGTGGCCTTGGTAGCTTCCTGGGTCTGGGCTAGGGTGTGCATATGGTAGCATCAGGGTAGTATGAGGCGGGGAGAGTGAGGCTGGAGTGGAGTGTCTTCTGCAGGGAGGTAGCCTGTGCCTTGTTCTTGATGCTGACTCTTTAATACCATTAGGTTACAGGGTTCAAGAGACATGCAGTATAATAACAGGCACCACGTGTGTGCCTTGTGATCCTGGGACCTACACAGCACACCAGAGTGGCCTGAAGGACTGTCTCCAGTGTAAAGTCTGTGACTCTGGTAAGGAGCGTTTCAGAGGCCTTGGGGTCAGCTAGGATCCTGGATCTTATCCAAAATATGTCCTCTCCTGAGTTCTGATCTGAGTCCTCTAGTTTCCCTGGAAAGTGGGAGCTGGACCCAGAGAAAGTCTTCAGTCTTGGGCCTACCCAGACAAGATGGGGTGGGGTTAAGTCGACGACACAGAGAGTTGGAGCTGGACCAGATTAGGAAGAGAGTCAGTGAGAGTGCTGTGCTGGTAGGTGGGAGACTTGGGTTCCATTCCAGGCGTTTCTTTGTGCGACCTTGGACAATCACGTCCATTCTATGGACCTCAGTTTGCCTATCTGTAACATGAGGCACTTGGACTAGTTCCTTAGTTTCTAGGGCGTGGTATTTTTCACCTAAGAAACACAGGATAGTTTATTCACACAACCCTAGAACACAGACTATCTAAGCTGGATGGGACCTCAGAACAGAGTCCTTAAAATGTCTAGGATTCTGGAGAAGGCTATCAGCAGAGCTGGTCCTTAAGAACTTGTGAAAGAGGTTGAGTTTGTCCCTAGAGCCCTGCAAACACCATCAATGCACCTGTCTACACCTTCCTGACCTCTAGCCATTGGAGTAGGAGGGTTGTCTCATGACCTGGTGTTTCCTCCTGGCTGCCCAAAACCTCTCCCTATAACCCCCAGCTAGGCTTGTCCTCCCCAGCCATGCTCTGGCATTTCTAATTACCTCTCCATCTCTCTGCTCTCTTCTGATGATTCCCCTGCCTTCAGTTGCCTGCCGGGGAGGAATTATGCTAAACAATTAATTCACACTAGAATGTGGATAACTGATGATGTTGCCCTTTCTTACGGTATTTAAAAGGTAGGTTCTTGTTCACTTAAAGGAATGAATTTCTAAAGATGAGTTTTCACCACAGTGATGGAGGATGGTTTTCAAGAACGAAGGACATCCCCTCCCCACGATCCTACCCCACTTTAGCCCTGAAGCTCAGGTGGGTCAGGGCTACATCAGTCTGGAGAAAGGGGTGTGTATCCCTGTTGGTGGGGGGATGGCAGAGAGAGAAGGCAGGTGAATGATGGGTGGTGGAGCTGGCCCTGCTGCCCAGCTCATCTACTTTGGCCCTTAATATTCTGGAACTTTGACTTCTCTATTTGAATTGGCTGTTCTGCTTAACTGGGAAATCTGCTTAAGCGTGTCAAATCTCTTGACAGTGTAAAGTCCTGGGGACTCTCCTTGTTCCTGCTCCCCCGTTTCCCCTTTCCTTCTCACCCCAGGCACAATGCCTGCTCCCCTCAGAGTCTCTCCCCTCCCTAGCCCCTATGGAAGGGATCCCAAGATTACAGATCCAGAGTTGGAAAGGACCATACAGGACCCTCATTTTACTGAAGAAACTGACCCCAGAGAAGTTGTGACATGTCCAAAGTCACAAGGCAGCAAATATTAGAGTCAGGATTTGAATTTAGTTCTCATGAATGCAAATTAAGAACTTGCTCACAGATTTTCTTCTTTCCCTTGTTTAGTCTCAGGCACATCTCTTTTTAGAGTTTGAAAAGGTTTTCGTCCCCAATATTGACATCAGGTAATGGACCTGGAAGAGTCCTAGATGAGAAGTCAGAGACCTGGGTTCAAATCCCAGCTCTGCCATTTACTATCTGTATGATGTTGGGCAAGCCAGTCAAGAAATACTCAGTAAACACCTACTATGTGTCAAGCACTGGGCTGAGTCCTGGGGATACCAAGAAAGACCCTGGAGAAGCTCACAGTCTAATGGGGGAGACACCATGAAACAACTCTGTACAAACATGACATAGGCAGGATAAAGTGGTGATAATATCAGAGGGAAGGCAGTAGCCTTAAGGGAAATCAGGAAAAAGTAACTAACTTTTCTGGGCTTGCATTTGTTTATCTTTAAAATGAGAGGGTTAGGGGGCAGCTAGGTGGTGCAGTGGATGGAACTCAGGACTTAGAGTCAAGAGGACCTCAGTTCAAATCCAGCCTCAGACACTTGACCCTTACTAGTTGTGTGACTCTGGGCAAGTCACTTAACCCCGATTACCTAGCCAAAAAGAAAACAAAAATGAGAGGCTTAGATGCAATAACAAATCAGGTTCCTTCCAGCTCTAAATCTATTCTCTATGCATTTGACTAGGAGACGGGCTCTGGTAGACAAGTGGTACAGTGGGGAGAGCGTTGGGTCTGGAGTCAGGAAGACCTGAGTTCAAATGTGACCTCAGATGCTTCTAACTTTATGATTTTGGAGAAGAAATCATACTCCCAATGAGGTCCTCAGCTAGTTGGGGGGCGGGCTGGGGCTGGGGGGTGGAAATACCCAGCAATGTCTTCAGTCTCAGCTGCATCTCACAGAAAGCCACCTGTCTCTGCAGGGATTCCCCTCTTGCCAAGGGCAGGTCATCAGGGAATAAGAGGGGCAAAGCCTGCATTAATGTACCTTATCATGACAGTGGAGGTACCAGGAACACTTTCTCTGCTCCCTCCCACCTGCTATTTCTGCTTCTGCTGACTTAGAACGGGGACAACAGCTTCCCCAAACCTTGAGGGCGGCCTTGGGGAACCATTTTCTGTTCCTACTTCTAGGTTCAGAACTCAGCTCTGTGCAACTTAGAGACAGGCCTGGCTGGAGAGTGTCTCTCCCAAGCCCACCTCTCCACACCATGCCTTTCCTTCCCTTAGTCCCCAGCACACACATTCAGTCCAGGATCCCTCGACTCTACTTCTCCAAGAAGGTCGGATTCATAGGATTGTGGGATTGATAAACTGAGAGAGCACTTGGAGCTTATCTTACCTCGGTCTTTTTCTGCTTCTGTGACTGTGGGCAAGTTACTTCCCTTGGCTTCAGTGTCCTCAACTCTAAAAGGAAGAGGTTGGACTTATTGGTACCCAAAGCTCTCTCTAGTCCTAGCCTTCTGCAGAGGAAATTAAGGCCAAGTCAATCAGTCGACAAGCATTTATTAAGTATCTACTGTATGCCAGGCACTAGACTAAGTGCTGAGAAGGTAGGAAGAAAAAAAGGAAGGAAGGAAGGGAAGGAGAAAAGGAAGGAAAGAAGAAAGAGGAGGGAGGAAACAATTATTTATTAAGGGCCTACTATGTGCCAGGCACTGTGCTAAGTGCTGGGGATATGCAGAAAGGCAAAAGACATTATGTCTTCACTAAGGAAAAGTGATATATGAAGTTGCACAGGTAGAATGTTTTCTCCTTGAAGGCAGGAATGGTTCTCCCTTTGTCTTTGTAGCCCATCCTCAGCACAGCGCATTGTACTTTCTTTCTTCTTTTTCTTTTTAGAGGGTGATGGTGGGGTCACCAGGCCTGTGATGTTACTTGCCCAGGGAAGAATATTCCTTCCATCAAGGCATGTGGGTGCTTCATCTGCAGCACATAGTGTAAGAGAGGCCCAGAGTGACCTGTCCAGGGTCCCTCACTGCACATCATCTGGGGCATCATCTGAGCCCAAAGCTGGGTGGACCACCACAGGGTGCCTCCTCCCTGGACCCTTCCCAGCAGAGGCTAGGTGACCTTGGGTTGGGAGTGGGATAGAAGGGATTCTTGTTTACAAGTGAGTCGAACTAGAAGGCTCTGAGATTTTGCTGCCGCCCTCCAGGACCTTCTAGTCTAGGTGAGGATGAAAGATGCAGTCAGCACTCATGGTCCTGTGGAATGGGCTGTCATCAGAGGCCATGGATTTCCACTCCCAAGTCATCCTGGCCACCTCGCTATCTCTTACTCTCCATATCCAATCTATGTTCAAAGCTTGTTCAATTCATCTTTTCCGGCACTTTCTGATTATGCCTCCTTCTCTCCTCTGACCCTCATCCTCCCTGCTGCAGACTCTCTTCACCTCACACTTGGGTCATTCCAATAGATGCTCTATCCTCGCCTCCATCTCATGGCTTCCCTGACTTCCTTCAAATACTAGCTAAAAGCCCACCTCCTACAGGAAGCCAATCCCATTCCCCCTTAAGTCTAGAGTCTTTCCTCTGTTGATTATCTCCAGTTCATACTGTAGGGATCTTGTCTGTACATATGTGTTTGCATGCTGTCATCCCCATTAGACTGTGAGTTCCTTGGGAACAGGGACTGTCTTTTGCCTTTCTTTGTAAGATAGTAGGTCCTGAATAAATGTTGACTGACTGACTGACCAAATGTCTCCTTCTTCTCTTTGTTCTTTCTTTTAGCATTTGGCTTGGTGACCAGAAGGGCATGTTCGCCCACATCCGACACTGTGTGTGGCTGCTCTTCAGGGTATTTCTGTTCCAACATGAAAGATGATGACTGTGAGATGTGTGTGACTCATCGAGTCTGCACCCCTGGCCAATACATGAAGTCTAGAGGTGAGCCTGCCCCATCTCCCATCCACCCAGGCACCCAGAACTATTGCTGCTTCAGGCTGCTGCCCTGGAAACCTAAGAAATGCCTAGCCCTCCCTCAGCTCAGACTGTCTCCCTAGAGGCAATTGTGGTACAGTGGGAAGATGGTTGTGTCTGGTATAAGAGAGCTTGAGTCCAAAACTTAGCTTTGCTCATACTGTCCATGTGATTCTGGCCTCTCTGGACCTCAGTTTCTTTATCTGTAAAATGAGAAGGTTGGATGATATGACCTCTGAGTTCTCTTCCTGATGGAAATTTATGAGTCCATGATCATGAAGTCTGGTTTCAGGTCCCCTGTCTTATCTCCATGGACCTCAGACAGCCTGGGGCAAATCTGGAATTAGGCAGGGCTAGGAAATCAACCAAAGCCTCCCTAGTGGTGTCCTCCTCCAATGTGCTTTGGTGGCACAAAGTGACCAACTCTTTGTTTTGTCTTTTTAAATGAAATATTTTTAATTGACAAAAACCTATCCTTTCATTTCTACCTTTCCTCCCCAAGTGGAAAAGAAAAAGAACAACAGAAACCTTTACAGCAAATTTTATGTGCGGTCAAACAAAACACATTCATGCATTGGCCATATCCAAAGAGAATATTTGTCTCCATCAGCACCTTGAGTCCTTCATCAGGAGGTGGGGGGGCATGTTTAAGCATGAGTCCTCTGGAATTGTAGTTGATTATTCCATTGATCTGTGTTCTGGAGTCTTTTTAACTTGTTTGTCTTAACAATGTGATTGTTACTATGTAAGTTCATACAAGTTTTCCCATGTTTCACTGAAATCATCCATTTTATCATTTCTTATGGTGCAACAGTATTCCCTTACATTCATGTACCATAATTTGTTCAGCTAGTAGTGGTATCAGTGGGTCAAAAAAGATGCAGAACTTAATAGCTTTTGAGATGTCGCTCCAAATTACTTTTCTAGACTTCTTCTGGACTGGTTCACAGCTTCACCCACAGTATATATTTGCCATTTTCCTTTTCTGTCAGCCTTCTCAATCTGATGGGTATGAGGGGGAACTTTGAATTTGCTTTAATTTGTGTTTCTCTAATTAGAGATTTAGAGCATTTAAAAAATATGGCTATTTATAGCTTAGATTTCTTCCTTTGAAAACTGCTTATTCCTATCCTTTGACCATTTATCATTTAGAGAATGGCTCTTATTCTTGTATATTTGAATCAGTTCTGTGTATATCTTGGAAATGAGACTTTCATCAGAGAAACTTGCTGCAAAGATTTCCCACCCCCACCCCCATCCCCAGTTACCTGTTTCCCTTCTAATTTTAACTGTTTGGTTTTGTTTGTGTAAAACCTTTTAAATTTTATATAATTGTAACTGTCCACTTTATCTTCTGTGATCATCCTTCTCCCTTGTTTAGTCAGAAACTCTTTCCCTGTCCACAGATATAATTGGCAATTTCTTCATTGCCCCTTTTCTTAGTTTATCATGTGTCCCTACATTCTTGTGATCCCCAGGGCAGCTCGGTGGCGCAGTAGATAGAGCACCGGCCCTGGATTCATGAGGACCTGAGTTCAAATTCAACCTCAGACACATAACACTTACTAGCTATGTGACCCTGGGCAAGTCACTTAAGCCCATTGCCTAGCGCCCCCCCTAAAAAAAAGTGATACCCAAATAGTTCAAATTCTAGCAAATACTACTAAGTTGGAGGTATAATTAATATTATTTCACTTGACTAAAACAAGGATAAGTATAGCATCTGCTATGTGTCAGACAGTGTGCTAAATGCTTTATAAATGATATTTCATTTGATCCTTGCAACAGCCCTAGGAGACAGATTCTATCCTTATCCTCTTTTGGATTGCCTGGAAAAGTTCATCAGTATTGTATGCAGTCCATCATGGCATGCTTGCCTGGGTTCTGTATAATAGACAAAGTTCTTGTGCTTTCCCAGTCACCAATGGAGTGAAACAGGGCCATGTGCTTGCTCCCATGCTTTTTTAGCATGATGTTTTGAGCCATGTTGTCAGAAAACTTCAACAAGAATGAAAATGGCATCCAAGTCAGCTACTGCACTGATGGTAAATTATTTAATCTGAAAGGACTACAAGCCCAGACTAAAGTTGAGGGAGAGTTGGTCCGTGACTTTTTGTTTACAGATGATTGTATACTCACTGGAGGCTCTGAAGCTGAGATGCAACAAAGTATGGATCAATTCTCTGCTGCTTGTGCTAATTTTGGCCTAACAATTAACATAAAGAAAACACAGGTGCTCCACCAGCCAGCACCACACCATCCGTAAGTGGAACCATCAGTTACAGCAAATGGAGAAATTTTGAATGCTGTGGATAAGTTCACTTACTTTGGCAGTATGCTTTCCAGGGATGTACACATTGATAATGAGGTTGACACACGCATTGCCAGAGCTAGCTCAGTGTCTGGGAGGCTCTGAAGGGAAGTGTGGGAGAGAAGAGGTATTAGACTGACTACCAAACTGAAGGTCAGCAGAGCCGTTGTGCTGACCTCAATGTTGTATGCCTGTGAAACCTGGATGGTATACCAGAGCCATGCCAGGAACCTGAATCTCTTCCATTTGAATTATCTTAAGATGATTCTGAAGATCACCTGGCAGGATAAATATCAGACACTGAGGTCCTTTCTCAAGCTAAACTGTCAAGCATTCAGTGTTTATTGTAGAGAACCCAGCTTTCCAATGGGCTGGCCATGCTGTTCAAATGTCAAACATAAGACGGTCTAAAAGACTCTTTTACAGAGAACTCACACAAGGCAAGTGCTCACACAGAGGTCAGAAGAAGCAATACAAGGATACTCTCAAGGTCTCTCTGAAGAGTATTTGGACTTGATTTCATAATATGAGAAACTCTGTCAAAGGACCTCCCAGCATGGCATGCTCACATCAAAAGCCCCGAGCTCCACAAATGAAGTAGAATTTTAGTAGTTCAAAAGAAAGGTGAGATGAGCAAATTAGGGACATCTCCACTCCAGTTGTTCATATGGACTGTGGTAGAGCCTTCTGAACTCCTACTGGTCTGATCAGCCTCAGTTGGACACACTGTACCTTGACCCCAACAGAGTGGTGTCATTTTGGTCTTCTTCAAGAACAAAGGATAACAAGAAACCAATCATACTTCATCCTGAATCTCCAGTTTCTTTGTAGAAGTGGGTGGTTGTGGGTATGGAACATTACACATAACATTTCCCTATTTTTGATAGGTTGATTAGTTTGCTGAACTACTTTCTCCTTTTTTAAAAGATTCTGCGTTATAAGAGATGGCTCTCCAGGTAAGATAAGGCCATAAGGTGTATGCTGGAGTCAGCCTGAACTGCTCTCTCAAGAGCTGATTGTTAAATTTTCAATGTGAGGATTGGCACTTCAGAAATGGGGAAATAGTATAAATCAGGGCTTAATTTATTGCTTTGTTAATTGCTTAGATTTAAGAAAGTGATGGATAAAATGTTAATAATGTCCATTAAACAGTAAAAACATAAAAACATGCCCTATGTTCCTTATTTTCTATCCCAGAGAGTTGGTTGTTAAAAATTTACTAAAAAGGGGAAGGAAACTTTGGGTAATGTAGGTGATGTAAAAAATGAAATATATTAAAAAATACGTTTCTTGCCACAGACCTGGGAGTATTTCATAGAGTTGTTCTCAATACTCTTTACTCTGACAAAGAGCTTCCAGGGAAGGGACCAAATAATCCAGGGACACTGTTCTAGCCATCATGTTTTGCTATAATCCTATTACTACGCTCAGCACCAAATCTCCCATGTCTCCTTCTCTTTTAGGCACAGAGAGAAACAACACCATCTGTAAAGAGTGCCAGGCAGGGACATTTTCCCCCAATGGGACCCTTAGCCAGTGTCTGCCGTGGACCAAGTAAGTATATCACACTGTCTGGAACTCGGTGGTTCATTCTTTTTGCTAGTTCATTTAGAGTGTTTTAAACAAAAATTCTGACTTTAACAAACACCAAATAAAACAAGTGTTTCCATATACAAAGCAATAAAAGAAAGAAGTCAACAAAAGGGGTGGGAGTGGGGTGCAGCTAAGTATTTAACAGCTAGATCTCTGAAAAATAAATATACACAAGAGACACTTTTCAGTTTATTCTGCATCAGCAACATTTTTTTTTGTCATTTTCTTAAGTCTAGACATTCAACAAAATAACAAATCAAGCCCTCATTTGTAACATTTGCCAATTTCAGAGGCATGAATGCTCCCCCTGAAATTTAACAATTGACTTATGGATTGAGCTGATTCCAGCACACCTCTGAATGTACAGCAAACTATGAATCTCTATTCTAAACAGCTTTCATTTCCTCCTAGGCATAAAAGAAATTGAACATGTGCTTTCAAAGTTGTTCTCCTTGTCTACTCTTCCTTCTGGTCTTCCTTGTACTGAATAGCTGCTGTTGTTATGGTTTTTCCCTGAAACTGAACTAAAACCTGCCTCTCTGTGTCTTCTCTCCATCACTCCAGGTTCTACCCTCTGGGGCCAAGCTGAGTGAGTTTACTTCTCTTCCACTTAACATCTCTTTAAATACTTGAGGCAACCTTTGAGGCCCTCAAAGCCATCTTTCAATAGCTTCTCACAAGCATGGTTTGGAGCCCTGGTTGCCCCAGTAGCATGAAAAAGGCTTTGGAGTCAAGAGAATGTTGTGAGGGCTATCCTGTTCTTGGGCCAGGGAGATAATATTTAAAAAGCGCTGGCCCGTGGGAGATGCTACATAAATGTTAGCTGCTATTATCAGTAATTTGAATTCTTTGTGCCTGGTTTTCCTCATTTATAAATGAGGAATCCCCTGAATTCCCTTCCAGCCCAGAATCTATGAGCCTATTGTGCCCTCTTGTGGAATCTCTCCAGCTAACTGAGGAACTTTCCAAAATGGGACCCTGAACACAATTCTTCAGATGTGCACTGGCCAGGACAGTGTCCATGGGACAGATATTACAGCAGTTCCTTTATTCTAAACTCGCCAATGTGGTCTAAGGCTAAACTTGTATGGCTGGTTTTCTAATTGCGCTGCTGACTCTCAGGGAGTGTTCAGGGTGCTCACACTCTAGGACCTTTTCCTGGATTATTACCTAGTCCCATCTCCTTCTTAGGATGGTGGCATGGTAGAATGGAAAAGGCACTGGCTCTGGAGCCAAAGGAATAGGGTTCAGATCCTGCCTCGATTGTTCGCTTCTTTTGTAACCATGGATAAATCATTTTGATTCTCTGGACCTCAGTTTCCTTATCTTCAAAATTAGGGGATTGCAATGGGTAGCTTCTGATGTCCCTTTTAATAATAATAGTAATAATAATAATAAATGGGCAGCTGGGTGGCACAGTAGATAGAGTGTTGGGTGTGGAGTCAGGAGGACTCATCTTTCTGAATTCAAATCTGTTTTATTTATTTATTTATTTATTTTTTTACTTTGGCGATCGGGATTAACTGACTTGCCCAGGGTCACACAGCTAGCTGAGTTCAAATCTGGCCTCAGACATTTACTAGCTGTTTGACCCTGGGCAAATCACTTCATCCTGTTTGCCTCAGTTTCCTCATCTGTAAAATGAGCTAGGGAAGGACATACAAACCACTTCAGTATCTTCACCAAGAAAAGCCCAAATGGGGTCACAAAGAGTTGGACATAACTGAAATGATTGAAAAAAAAAACACAACAATTAATAAATTAATACTTAAGTAAAAATAATGATTACTATTGAAAGAGACATTGAGAGAAGAGATACTAGGCTAGAATTATGTCTTTCTGCTCCCTTAAATGTTATTAGTTTAGGGAATATCATTATATTCAAACTAACTTCTGATCACTTTGTCATTTTTTCAGCAGGAAGGAGAACCCCAGTAGTAATGAAATTAATGTAGTCTTAGAGACCCCAACTGGGGAGAGAGAGAGAAGCCTCTACATGGAGCTGAGGCCCACCGGTGGTATGGGCTGTCATGTGGCTCACAGAAAGGAAGACTAGAGATCTCTAGCCTTTCTCCCACCTGCCCTTGTTTAAGGAAGATTTTAGTTCCTGCCAGAGCAGGAGCAGGAAGTTGGGCGAGAGGCCACCTTGTTCTTCTCAGAGAGCTGGGGTATCAGGCTAGAATTATAACTATCTGTTCCTTTAAATATTATTAGTCTAGCTAGGGGATATGACCAGGTTCAGTCTAATTTCTGATCACTTTGGGAAAAAGGAAGCGAAACCCCAAGTCTCTCTTCAAAGCTTAATCCCTCTCCCACCTAATATCAATTCCACAATGAACACACCTCACAGAAAGCAAAGACACCCACTTATCTAAATTGTAGCAAAAGGGAGACCAGAGGACATATACATAGAATATACACCAGATAATACAGAGCGAAGTAGCTTTTCCATCAGGAGTGGATAACCCAGTTGACCAAAAGAGGGTTCTAGATCTCACCCGAAGACAAACTCCCCCAAGTCTCTGGTCTAGCAAGCTGGGGGGAGGACGCAATGGAGGCTGCTGGCTCCTCTCATGGTTCACAGAGTCTTTTCTTCAGCAACCTGAATTGGGGTTGGTCTCTTCCATGTTCCCTCTTGAAGTTGGAAGCCAGAAGTAATTTGATGCTTGAAGAGTCCCCCCAAAAGACTTGAGGCTGAGGAGTCCTGGAAAGGATTGATTAAGACTGGAGTCCTCCCACCAACTCTGCCCAGCCAACTCCTGCAGGGCAGGGCATTCGTCTCCACCAATAAGGAGAGCGTCTCATACCAATGGGCATTGGGACAGGAGTTACAATCACAGCAACAGCAACAGCGAATATTTACGTAGCACTTTCTAGGTGCTGTCTCCTTTGAGCCTCAGAACAACACTAGGCAGTGGATACTATTATTAGCCTCATTTTACAGATGAGGAAACTGAGGCAAACAGGGGTTATGCGACTTTCTCAAGATCACATAGCTAGGAACCGTCTAAATTAAGATGGGAATTCCCATGTTCCTGACTCTCGGTCCAGCACTCTGTCCACTGGTGTCCACTGGACCACCTATTTATCTCTGGCTCTATGATCTTTTTGAGTTGATTTTTTAAGCCTCATTGGAAGACATTGATTCATTCAGTGCTATTATTTCTCATCTTACTCTTAGCTCAGGCAGTGGGAGATACAGGACTTGCCTTGGAATCTGGAAGCCTCAAGTTCTGTCTCCTAGACATAGTAAGTTGTGTCTCACAGGCAAGTCACACCCTCAGTGCCCTAGCCAGCAATCTAAGGCTCTCAGTTCCTGACAAGTCCTGCATGAGGGGAAGGCATTTCCTACCAGGCAATTCCCCACACTGATGAAATTGCAGTTCTGGGCCCCTCAAAAAAAAAAAAAAGAGAAAAAACCCAACAACCTTGTGTTATGGTTCTAATTTGTTTAAATCTTTTTGGACCCTGCCTCTGGGCACACTGGCTTTCCACGCAATCCAACGTGTGTGCCCTCCCTCTGGGCTTTGTGTTGTCTACAAGCTGGAGAGATGTGTGCTTCTGTCTTTACCTACTTCTATCCCTCTAGTTGGGATACTCTGTCTCTCTTTCTGTAAGTTTCTTTGGCTGCAGAGTTGCATGGCAGACTGCAACTGGGGGAGGATTTGGGTCACTTGGTTTCGCTGGGCTGATGAAAGTGAATTCATATTCAATGACCCATGTTCTTGTCTATCTTCCTAGTTGTACTGCCCAGAGTTTATCTGAAGAAAAGCCGGGCACCAACACCACGGATGCATTGTGCTCAGTGCAGAGTAAACCTCACTTCACATTAATTGTTATCATCATCCTCATCATCATTATCATCCCCGTCATCATTTGGATGGTATTTCTTAGAAGGAAAAAAAAAAATAGAGAAAGAAGTAAGTAGGGACATAAAGAGGGAGGAGAGGTGGGGACATTGCCCTAAGACATTGACCAAAATTGGAGTCCTTTAGGATTGTAGGAACAGTATCTCTCAGTACCTAAATCATATGTTCATTCAGTGAATCTAGGGAAATGTCAGCTGGAAGGCAGAGGAGTGCTTCCCCCTGTCCCCCTCCTTCCTCCTTCCTCTTCCCTACCTTTTCCCACTTAAGTGAGGACGGGCTTGACTCAGGTTCAGTCCGTGGTACTTGCCCCCAGGCACAGACATTCCTAGTTATATTTCTGCTGCTAATCACTAGCCTGTTAAATTCACACAAAGTCAATCTAAAAGAGATTTCTTATCACCACAACTTTGTGAAGTGAACTTGGAAAACATTCCTTTCTCCAAAAGGAGGTAAGGATTGTCAGCAGAGAAAGATATAAAATAGATAAGTAGATAGCTAGCTAGCTGGCTAGATGCCTGGCTGGATAAAAAGATGGATGGATGGATTGAAATATTGAAAGATGCTGGATAAAATGCTAGATGGATGGAAGAATTTGACCCAGAAATCTCACTATTAGGTCTGTTTCCCAAGGTGATCAGGAGAAAAGGAAGAGAACCTATATGTCCTAAAATATTCATAGCAGATCTCTTTGTGGTGGCAAACAACTGGAAATTGGGGGAATGCCCATCAACTGGGGAATGGCTGAACAAGTTGTGGTACATGATTGTGATGGAGTACCACTGTGCTGCAAGAAAAGATCAGCTGGTTGATTTTAGAAAAACAAGGAAAGACTTGCATAAATCAATGAAAAGAGAAGTGAGCAGAACCAGGACAATGTCATATACAATAACAGAAGTATTATTTGAAGAATAACTGTGAAGGATCTAGTTATTCTGATTATTATAAACACTCAAATCTACTATAAAGAACCTAGGAAGGAAGATGCTATGTCCCTCTAAGGAAAGAACTGATGAATAGAAATATGCATAGGATGGTTTTACATATATTTATAGATCTATGTCAAATGATTTCCTTCTCTTGTGTAGGATGGGGAGGACAGAGGGAGATAGTTTGGAACTTAAAATGTAACAAAAGTTATAATTAACATTAAATTAAAAAGATACATGGAAGGAAGGATAGAGAGATGACAGAGAAAATGATGGTTGGAAGGATGATTGAATGAAAGGAGGAATGGGTAAATGGATAGACAGATAGATAGATGGGTAATGGAAGGATAGATTATAGATGGAAATATAGATGGATAGACAGATAGATGGATAGATGAATAGGTAGGTTATAAATAGATAAAGCATTTATTAAACACTTACTATATTCCAGGAACTATGCACTTTAATATATGCTACACATGTCAAATCAACTCAAGTAGCATTTATTAAGCACATACTATGTGCCAGGCACTGTGCTAGTCACATATACATACCCAAAGCAAGTTAATTCAGCTACTGAATTTATCTCAGGAACCATTTATCAATTGCCTACTACGTGCAGAGCATTGTGCTCAGAAGGCAAAGTGAATGCAGAGTTCAATTCAATAAACATTCATTAAGCTCCTCCTCTGTACAGTACAGTAAACAACAGTACAACAGTAAAACAGCTCCCATTTTCAAGCAGCCTACTGGCTGGTGGGGGTAGTGGAATTCCCCATGGACATAGAGAAGCAGACTGTATGTACAAGATCCTGTTTTGGCAGGAGCGAGGGACAAGAACACATCAGAAATGAGAGTTCCTCACAGGTAAGGGCTCTCTCCCTTTTGTCTTGGTCTCTAGAGTACCTAGCATGGTTCCTGGTATAGGGTAGGTGCTTAATAAATGTTTTGTACATTGATTGATGCAGTCTTTGCCCTCATGGAGCCCACAGAAGCTGAAAAAGTTCCTTGTAGCTATCAAAGTCAATACTTTGGTGACTTCAAATTTAGAAACGGGTGTGTGTCCCTGATTGATGTGGGACTTTCAGATGTTGGTTACACAAATAAATTATATAACACACTGGCCCTCTGCCCAGGCTGAGTCTAGATGGAACAGAACCATGGGAACCCTACCCTGTGGAGTTGGGCATGTGTATTTAGGAATATAGAGAAGGGGGATGGAATAGAGCAGAAGTGCTACGGCCAGATCCATAGAACAAGGCTCAGGGAATGACTGGTGAGGAAACTAAGGGTCTTCCTGGCCTGGGCATCAGAGCCCTGGAAAGCCCCAGAAGGGAGCGCATTCTACAGAGGGTCAGTGGCTGTGGGACCTCAGAAAGGTCACTTCCATTTCTAAGCTTCATGGGATCACAATGTGGCTGTAGGCTCAAAGATTTAGGCTGGAAACGATTGAGAGACCTTTCAGTTAGATCTATTCGTTTTACAGAGAAGGAACATGAAGTCTAGAGCCACTAAGTGACAGCTAGGTGGAGGAGTGGAGAGAGCACCAGGCCTGGAGTCAGGAAGATCTGAGTTCAAATCCAGCCTCAGATATTTGCTAGCTGTGTGACCCTGGGCAAATCACTTAATCTTGTTTGCCTCAGTTTCCTCATCTCTAAGATAAACTGGAAAAGGGAATGGCAAACCACTCAAGTATCTTTGCCAGGAAAATCCCAAATAGGGTCACAAAGAGTCAGATGTAACTGAAAATGACTGAACAACAACAAAATATGCCAGGGCACATGCTGAATTCAGGGATACAAGAACCCTCCATCCCTGCCCTCAAAGAGCTACCATTCTAATGAGGCATGCGACAGGCAGACCACCATGTATATATACAATACATTTAGTGGTAAATGAGAGGTTCTTTCAGAGGGAAGGCATTTGCTTTAAGGGGGATCAGGAAAGACCTCCTGGAGAAGGTGGAATGTGAGCCTTCTTACATGAAGGCAGAGGGGAGGGGGGCAGCATTCCAGTATGGGCAGCAGCTGGGGAAAAGACATTCCTTGTGTTCCCTGTTGGAATATAAGACCTTGAGTGAAGATATTGTTTTATTATTGTACTTCTAACCCTAGAACCTCGCACTGTGCCTGGCATATATCAGGCACTTAATAAGCTCATGTTTATTGATTGACTACCCAAAGTCACTAGATGGTATCAGAGGCACTATATGAACCAGGTCTTTTTGATCCTGAGCCCAGGGCTCTATTCACTGCACCCCATATAGATGTTTCTGTAATTCTATTTATCCATTCATTATATGTCTGAAAAATGTTATTTATCCTGCTTCCTGACACTCACCTTCTTTGCATTTCAGCTTATGACATAAAAGGAAGGGTGAGTAACTTTTGCCAAATCTATGGATTGATCAGTTGGGTTGACTGACCCGACATCTTTCTGCTATGTGGCTGCCTGGGGGTCCCCCACTCTTCTAGCTGAGAACACCACTTCTATATATCTTTGGTCTATGACAGCAAGCCCTGAATGGATCAGCTCGGCCAGTGATTTCTAAGTCTATCATTCCATTTAATAGGAGACACCCTTCCATAAAACACACAAGGATTCCAGACACCCCATTTTAGGAAGGACGTTGATAAGAGAGGAAGGCAGCCTGGATGGTGATGGGCCTCATACTCCTACCATATGAGAACTGAATGAAAGATCTGGGTGTGTTTAGTCTGGAGCAGGGAGGGAGCAAAAGGGACACACGATAGGTGACTTCAGATTGTTCCTTAGAAGATTTTCTTGTTCTGTTTGGCCCCAGAGGGGAGACCCAGCACCAATGGGTGGGAGTCACAAAGAGGGTCACCTACGATCAGGCTGAAAGTCAGGACAAGCTTCCTAAGCATTCGAGCTGTCGTCAAGTAGAACCTCTTGTCTCAGGAGGGAGCTGGTTCTTCTTCCTGGATGTCTTCAAATGGAGGCTGGAGAAGTGAGCTCTGGGGAGCTGAGAGAGAGAGTTCTTGCTCAGGTTTGGATGGGGTCATTGCCTCTGAGGCCCCTTCCTGCTCTACATCTATGACCCTATGATAGGGAAAAGCCATGGGAAGTCCTAGAAATGAGGGGTTGTATGTAAGGTTGTTTGATCTTGGATAGATCACTTTCTTTTTCTGAGTTTCAGAATGCTCCTGTGATACGTAAGGGCTGGGTCAGTGATTGCAGTTATCCCTTCCACATGTGGGGTTTAGGGGTGTGACGCCCCAGTGATCTGGAAAATTTGTGTAAAATTTTTTGGCCTTCCCTTTGTACCATCAAGGAAGTCTGAATTTCAGTGACAAAATATGTTGATCTTATATAATATTATACAGATATTTTATGCATTTCTGAGTTTCTAAACATTTTCTGTGTTCTTTGCTGACCTTCCGTGTAGCCTGCGGCTTCTGCAAAACTCCTCAAAAATTCCCATTTAATTTCTCATGCCAACCTGCAACAAATCAAATCACAATGGAGAAAGCTGAGATGTGGAAGGGATAACTGTATTTAAACACACACACACACACACACACATACACACACACAGAAACTTCCCTGAAAAAATTGGAACAGTCTCAAACTGACTTCTTCTTACTTCTCCATCTGTACTTGCCTATGTTGCAGGCTGAAGCGTCAGACCCTGATAAGATCTGTGATCTCCTCGAGGCTGATGTGTCAGTCATCAACTTGCCTGTGCAAGAGACCAGACAACAGGAAGAATCAGATGGAATAAGTAGAATAAGGTCCAAGAGTCAGGACAGTCGGGAATCTTGATGATGTTCTTGGGAGTGCAGTGAAACGCCAAGGCCAAGTCATACTCTCTGTCTGCCATTGGGACAAAGCTCGTCTCCAGCAATGGAGGCCATCACCTGCTTGTACCTCCTCCTAGTTCTGTAGCAAAAAGTATTCCAGATGGCAAGGGATATCTAAGGGAGACCAAAAGTTTCACCAGCAACTTCCAATTTTAATGTCCTGTCCCAGAGTGGAGCATGTTAGAAGAGGCAACAGAGCCCGAGTTCTGAAAGGTTAGATGAGCTGTGAGTGTAGGCCTGATATGAACAGTCTGTTTTCTAAGGACCAATACAAAGAAGGTGGCTGGCCACCTGGTGGTTAATATAAAGTTATTTTGTATGTATTATGGATATATTTATTTTTGTTGTTACTATTTAATTATTCAGTCACGTTCTACTCTTTGCGACCCCATTTGGGATTTTTTTGGCAAAGATACTGGAGGATGGAGGAAAATACACAACAAAACACCAAACAATTGTAGCTTAGAATGTGAATGGGACAAATTTACCCATAAAATGGAATAGATAGCAGATTAAAAATCTGAATTCAGCAATATGATGGTTTTAGGAAACATTATAAAAATGAGAAATACCCAGAAAGGCAAAATAAAGGGCACCTATCAGATTGGCTATGACAGACAAGGGAAATGATGACTGTTGAAGAATATGTGGGATCTTTTCCAACTTGCCTCGGCAGCAGCCACAGGTACAACAGTAGCAGCATGTCCCACAGCAAGTTCTCTGCTCCCAGGCATGGGTCTCTGGGCTTCCTGCCTTGAAAGAGAAGCAGCCGGCAGTGGGGAATGGTGAAGAATTCCCCAAGGATGATCCCACCGAGCCCTTCCACCTGACAGCCTTCCTGGGATACAAGGAAGGCATGACCATATTGTTGGAGAGTTGGACAGGTCTGGCTCAAAGAAGGAAGTGGTCAGGGCTGTCACCCTCAAGGAGACGCCTCCCATGGTCATTGTAGGCATTGTGGGCTACGTGCAAACCCCATGAGGCCTGTGGATCTTCAAAATCATTTTTGCTGAGCACACCAGAGGCGATTCTATGAGAGCTGGCATAAATCCAAGAAGAAGGCCTTTACCAAGCCCTGCAAGAAGTGGCAAGATGATGACGGCAAGAAGCAGCTGGAGAAAGACTTCAGCAGCATGAAGAGGTACTGCCAGGTGATCCATGTCATTGTCCACACCCAGATGTGCCTGCTCCTGCCGAGGCAAAAGAAGTCTCACCTGATGGATGTCCAGGTGAATGGAAGCAGTGTGGCTAAGGAACTGGGCTGGGCCCGTGAGAAGCTGGAGAAGCAGGTGCCCGTGTCCACCGTGTTTGGGAAGGACGAGATGATTGATGTCATTGGAGTGACCAAGGGCAAAGGTTACAAACGTGTCACCAGCCTCTGGCACACAAAGACACTGCCCCGAAAAAGCCACTGAGGCCTGCGTAAGGTGGTGGGTATTGGAGCTTGGCAGCCTTCTCTGTGGCTCAAGCTGATCAGAAGGGCTACCACCACCACACTGATATCAACAAAAAGATCTACAAGATTGGCCAGGGCTACCAGATCCAGAATGGCAAGCTAATCAGAAACAACACGTCCACCAATTATGATCTGTCCGACAAGACCATCAGCCCTCTGGGAGGCTTTGTGTACTACGGTGAAGTGACCAATGACTATCATGCTGAAAGGCTGTGTTGTTGGGACCAAGAAGCGTGTCCTCACCCTGCAAAAATCTCTGCTGGTACAGACCAAACATTGCGTCCTAGAGAAGATCGACCTGAAGTTTATTGATGCCACCTCCAAATCTGGCCATGGTTGGTTCCGGACTGTGGAGGAGAAGAAGACTTTCATGGGACTGCTAAAAAAAAGAGTCATGATGGAAACTGCCATCCACATCCAAAGAAAGGTCTGGTGGAGTCTGAATGCAAATCAAAGCATACTATTTTTACTTTATATTTTCTTGCATATTTTTTCCTTTTGTTTTGTTTCATCTTTCACAGCATGACTAATATGGAAATATGTTTTATATGATTGCACACATATAACCTACATCAAATTGCTTACCATCTTAGGGAGGGAGGAGGGGAGGGAGAAAATTTGGAACTCAAAATTTTATATAAAAAATGAACGCTAAAATTATCTTTACATGAAAAAATAAAATACCATTTAAAAGAAAAAAGAAAAATCATATTAACTAACACTTTATCTTTTTTTTTTATAAAACCAACCTCTAGTTTTATTTATTAATTCAATGGTTTTCTTACCCTCAATTTTATTAATCTCACCTTTAATTTTTAGGATGTCCAAGTTAGTGTTTAATTGGGGATTTTTAATCTATTCTTTTTCTAGTTCTTTTTTAGTTGTGTATCCAAGTCATTGGTCTGCTCTTTCTCTATTTTATTGATATAAACATTTAGAGATAAAAATTTTCCTCTGATTAATGCTTTTGCTATGTCCTCTGGGCTTTGGAATATTGTCTCATTATGGCCATTCTTTTTAATAAAATTATTGTTTTTTTAATTTGTTCTTTAACTCACTCATTCTTTAAGATTAGGTTGTTTAGTTTCCAGTTAGTTTTTATTCTGTATTTCCCTGGTCCCTTATTAAATATAATTTTTTATTGCATTGTGATCTGAAAAGGATGCATTTAATACTTCTTTTTGCTTTTAATTATAAAATTTTATGTTCTAATGTGTGATCAGCTTTTGCAAAAGTTCCATGTACAACTGAGAAAAAGGTATGTTCTTTTCTATTCCCATGCAATTCTCTTTAGATTTCAATCAGATCTAGCTTACCTAAAATTTTATTCACTTTATTGATTTTATTTTTATTTTTTGCTTAGATTTATCTAGTTCTGAGAGGGAAAGATTAAAGTTTTACACTATTATAATACTTTATTATAGTACTATGTATTTCCATCTACCTCATTTAACTTTTTTTTCAGAAATTTAGACACTATAGTATTTGGTGCATATAGGTTTAGTATTGACATTGCTTTATTGTTTATGGCACCTTTTATTATAATGTACTTTCCCTGTTTAGCTCTTTTAATTAAATCTGTTTTAACTTTAATTTTATCTGAGAATATGGTTGCTACCCTTGTTTTGTTTTGTTTTTTCATCACTTGAAGCACAGTAAATTCTACTCTGGCCCTTTATTTTAACTCTGTGTGTATCTCTCTCTCTTTTATTTGTTGTTGTTGTTGTTGTTGTTTTTGTTGTTGCCAGCAGGTTCCCCTTCCCTGGGGATTTTTTTTTTGTTTTTTATTTCTTTTTTCTTTGTTTCTTTTTTTATTTTATAAATAATTTATTAACATGTGTTTTTAAAACTTTGGGTTCCAAATTTTCTCCCTTCCTCCCTCCCCACCCACCCTCATTGAAAAGGCAAGCAATTTGATACAGGTTATAGAGGTATAGTCATGCAAAACACTTCCACAGTAGTCATGTTGTGAAAAATTAAGTATATTTCCCTTCATCCTATCCTACCCCCCATTTATTCTATTCTCTCTTTTGACCCTGACCCTCCTCAGAAGTGTTTGCTTGTGATTATCCCCTCTCCCAATCTGCCTTCCCCTCTATCATCCCCCTGCTCTCTTGTCCTCTTTCCCCCTTATTTTCCTGTAAGGTAATATAGATTTCCATACCCAATTGTGTATGTTATTCCCTCCTTAAGCCAAATCTTATGAGAATAAGAGTCACTCATTCCCTCTCACCTTCCCCTGTTTCCCCTCCACTGTAAAAGCCTTTTCTTGTCTGTTTCATGTGAGATAATTTGCCCCATTCTATCTCTCCCTTTCTCCTTCTCCCAGTATAATCTCTCACCCCTTAATTTTATTCTCTAGATATGACCCCTTCATCTTCAACTCACCCTGTGCCCTCTATCTATCTATCTATCTATCTATCTATCTATCTATCTATCTATCTATCTATCTATCCATCTATCTATCTATCTGTAAATGTAATTTTTTTCCCTCCTACTACTCTAATACTGACAAAGGATCATGAGTTACAAATATCATCTTTCCATGCAGGAATGTAAACAGTTCAAATGTAATAAGTCTCTTATGATTTTTCTTTCCTGTTTAACTCTTCATGTTTCACTTGAGTCTTGTATTTGAATGTCAAATTTTCTATTCAGCTTTGGTCTTTTCATCAAGAATGCTTGAAAGCCCCTTATTTCACTGAATGACCATTTTTTTCCTGAAGGATTATACTCAGTTTTGCTGGGTAGGTGATTCTTGGTTGTAATCCTATCTTCTTTGCCCTCTGGAATATTATATTCCATGCCCTCCGGTCCCTTAGTGAATAAGCTGTTAAATCTTGTGTCATCCTGATTGTGTTTCCCACAGTACTTGAATTGTTCCTTTCTGGCTGCTTGTAATGGTTTCTCCTTGACCTGGGAATTCTGGAATTTGGCTACAATATTCCTAGGAGTTTTCCTTTGGGGATCTCTTTCAGGAGGTGATTGGTGGATTCTTTCAATTTCTATTTTGCCCTTTGGTTCTAAAATATCAGGGCAGTTTTCCTTGATAATTTCTTGAAAGATGATGTCTAGGCTCTTTTTTTGATCATGGCTTTCAGATAGTCCAATAATTTTTAAATTCTCTCTCGTGGATCTATTTTCCAGGTCAGTTGCTTTTCTAATGAGACATTTCACATTCTCTTCTATTTTTTCATTCTTTTGGATTAGTTTTACAATGCCTTGATTTCTCATTTAGTCACTAGCTTACAATTGCTCCATTCTAATTTTTAAGGAAGTATCTTCTTCAGTAAGCTTTTGGACTTCCTTTTCCATTTGGCCGATTTTGTTTTTTAGGGCATTCTTCTCCTCATTGGCTTTTTGCACCTCTTTTGCTATTTGGGTTAGGCTATTTTCTAAGGTGTTATTTTCTTCAGTATTTTTTTGGGTCTCCTTTAGCAAGCTGTTGACTTGTTTTTCATGATTTTCTTGCATCACTCTCAGTTTTTCCTCTACTTCTCTTACTTGCATCTCAAAATCCTTTTTGAGCTCTTCCATGGCCTGGGACCAATTCATATTTTTCTTGGAGGCTTTGGATGTAGGAGCTTTGGCTTTGTTGTCTTCTTCTGGTTGTGTTTTGATCTTCTTTGTCATCAGAGTAAGATAATATAGTCTGACTCTTTTTGTGTTGCTTGCTCATGATCCTGGCCAATTACTTGAGTTACAAACTCTTTGTTAAGGTACGGGTCTGTTTCCAGTGTGGAGAATGTACTGTCCCAAGCTTCAGGGGTTTTGTGCAGCTGTTTTCAGAGATACTTCTAGGGACCTGTAAATTTTCAGTTCTTCCAAGGTGCTATGATCAAGGGCAAGGTGTTTACTCCTTTCCTGGACTGTGCTCTGGTCTATGAGCACTCTTTTCTGTCTTGGAATTGTGAGGAAGGTTTTCTCTCCACAGCCACTACAAGCTCCACCACGCCAGTGCTCCTCCTTGCCCCAGGACTTCCAACTAGGACTGTGACCCAGATCCAAGCATGGGCAAAGCAAGAGAATCCTGCACCAGCAGAGAGATCCCTGCAATCCCCCTCTGATCAGCAACTTGATTCCCCCTCAGTCTGTGGTTTGGAAGCTCAGGAAGCAGCCTCCGCCCTGGGGCTGGAACCCCACTGTGCTTCTCTCTCACCACAAAAACAGACTTTTCTCACTGACCTTCTAAGTTGTCTTTGGCGTTCATGGGTTGAGAGGTCTGGAAACCGCCACAGCTGCCCACGATTCAGTCCTCTGAGGCCTGCTCCAGGTTTGCTGCGGCCTGCATGCCCATGTGGAACTGCGTTCCTCTCCTCGCCAGGTGCAATATACTTTTCCAATCAACCATCCAGATTGTCTTGGGTTGGAAATTTGTTTCACTCTGTCTTTTTGTAGGTTCTGTTGCTTTAAAATTTGTTTAGAGACATTTTTTATAGGTATTTGGAGGGGTTTGGGGAGAGCTCAAGCAAGTCACTGCTTTTACTCCACCATCTTGGCTCCACCCTCTTTTTTTTTAGGCAATTGTGGTTAAGTAACTTGCCCAAGGTCACACAGCTAGTAAGTGTCAAGTGTCTGGTCTGAGGCTGGATTTGAACTCAGGTCCTCCTGACTTCAGGGCCAGTGCTCTATCTACTGCGCCACCTAGCTGCCCCTATCTCTCATTTTAAAATGTGTTTCTTGTAAACCACATGTCATCAGATTCTGATGTTTAACCCATTCCGCTATCCATTTCCATTTTATGGGTGAGTTCATCCCATTCACATTGAAAGTTAAATTTACTATTCCTTTACTTCCTTCCATCCTGTTTTTACTCATTATTGTCCTTCTCATCCTCTCTTTTTGCCCTGTCTCTCCTAGGTTTACCTCTAACTACTACCTCCCTAATCCATCCTCTTTTAAAGAATCTCTTTTCCTTATCCTCTCCCCTTGCCTGCCTTTTCCTTGTTCTACTCACCTCTCTAAGAGTCTCTCCCTCATCCTGTCCCCCTGCCCTCTTATTTCGTTATAAACTTGGAAGACTTTTATGCCCTTCTAGATGTATATGTTGTTTCCTCTTTAACCCAGATCTGATGAGAGTAAGGTTCCAGAATGACCAGCCCTCCACCCCCATCTGCTTCTTCTGTAGCAGTTCTTTCCTTCATACCTCATTTATATGAGATAATTGCTCCTTTTTACTTTTTCCTACCCACTTTTGTTTTTTAGAATCCCCTCATCATACTCATCTTAGTCCCAACCTTTCTTCCAAACTACCCAAGTGATGATGACAGTCTTAAGAATACTGATACCACTTTCACATATAAGAAGTAAACAATTTGACCTTATTGAGTCCTTTGTAATTAATGTTTACCCTATATTTCTCCTGGATGTTATATGTCAAATTTTCCATTGAGTTTTGGTCTTCTTGTCACAAATACCTGAAAATCTTTTAGTTCATTCAGTGTCCTTTTCCCCCATTCAGGATTATATTCAAATTCCCTGAGTAAGTTATTTTTGGTTGCAACCCCAGCTCTTTTGCTCTTCAAAATATAGTGTTCTAAGACATATGGGTTTTTGGTATAGAAGCTGCTAGGTCTTGTGTGATCCTGATTATAGCTCTAAGGTATTTAATTTTTTTTTTCTTGTCACTTGTAATATTTCCTCCTGATCTGGGAGCTTTGAAACTTGGTTATGATATTTCTGTACGTTTTCATCCTGGGATCTCTTTCAGGTTATGATCAGTGGATTTTTTTCTATTTATACTTTACCTTCTCATTCTAAAACTTCAGGGCAATTTTTCTTAACAGTTTCTTGTAATGTTGTATCTAGATTCTTTTTCTGATCATAACTTTCAGGTAGTCAAACAATTTTTACATTGTCTCTCCTCAATCTGTTCTTTAGATTAATTGTTTTCCTAATGAGACATTTCACATTCTCTATTTTTTTTTTCATCCTTTTTTTTTTTTTTTAAATTTCTTGGTGTCTTATAATGTCATTAGCTTCCCCTTACCCAATTCTAGTTTTCAAGGAGTTATTGTCTTCCTTAAGTTTTTGGACTTCTTTTTCCAACTGGTTGACATTCTTTTTCATAATTTTCTTGGATTGCTCTTATTTTTTCCCCATTTCTTCCTCTATCTCTCGTATTTGTCTTTTTTTTTTAATCTTTCTTAAGTTCTTCCAAGTACTCTTTTGGGGCTTGTGTCCATTTGATGTTGCCCATTGAATTAGGAATGGTTTTTTGGTTTTTTTTTACTTCACTATATTCCTCTGAATATGAACCCAGATTTTCCCTACCCCCATCTTAGTTGTCTGTGGTTGAGTGCATTCGCCTTTGCTTGTTAATTTTTATTTTGTTTTATTTTATTTTTAGCTGCTTATTGTTGTGCTTGTCTCTAGTCCCACGATGTGGGGAATGGTGCCCCAGGCCTCAGGTCCTTCTTAGTATTATTTTCTGAGTTTTGTTTGGGGCCTAACCTTAGGCACTCTTTTCTATCCCCAAGTCCATGGCCAGGGCCCTCAGCCACCCTGACCCTCAAATACTTTTACTCCCTGCTGTCCTTCAGAGTGAGGGGGTGAAGGGGCAAAGGGAGGGCTGCAAGCTTCAGTTCTCTCCTCTGCCCTGGAACCAGAACCAGAAACTCCACTCTCCTAATGATGCCCACAGTCAGCAAGGTCCCTGCCCCTCTGCTGTCCCACTCACTGGAGCTCACTCCTTCTCACTGACAGCTGCAGCCTAGGCCATGTCTGGTCAGTGCACCTGGGCCTGGTATCCCAACAGTGCAGATCTGGGCAACAGATTGGGTATGGGAGGGGTAAGAAATAGGAAGGAGCTGAGGATGACATCTAGGTGTTGAGCCTGAGGACTTGGGAGGATGGTATTGCTCTCTACAATAGAGAAAGTGAGAGGGGAAAGGGGTTTAGCTTGGAAGATAACATTTGGTTTAGGAGTTGAGTTTAAGATATCCATTGGACATCCAGTTCAAGATGTCTTTAAGGCAGTTGGAGATATGAGATTGGAGGTTGGCAGAGAGCTTGGGACAGGAAAAGTGGATCAGAGAATCAAACATCAGTTCAGATGTAGGTACTATTATCATTCCTAGGTTTTCAGCTTGGTGATTATTACAATTGAGTGACTATGACCTTGAAATTGTGAACCTGAGTCAATGGGGCAAGGAGAACCCTGGATGATTCTGGGGTGAGAGTCCATTGATGGGGAGGGGCTTATCCTCTTCTCACCTGCTATATAATGAATGGAAACTTAAGTCCACAGAGAAATAGAAACTGTTACCTGATGTTTCACTGATGCTGGAGGTGACCCTCAGTTCCTGAGAGAAGTTAGTGGATCACGGAATTGTTGATTCTTTGAATATGGGCCTGCCTGGGGATGGATTGGGCATTTGTCCTCTGAGGATCAGATTGGTTAAATATGGAGAGACTCATTTCAACAGGGCTAGGCACCGGGTGATGAATTCTTTGTTCCTGGAAACTCAGTATTACAGCATGAGCCTGCTGAGTTTAAGGAGAGGGCTCTCAGGACAATAGCTTGCAAGGAAAACAAATATGAAAGAACACAGCAAATGAGACTCCCTAGAAAAGATAAAATGCCAGAAGAGAATAGAATTCAGAGATCAGCTGAGCCAATTCTATTTCACACCCTCCCTCTCCCCTTTCCCATGACCCCGTAGAGTCTCTTTCATCAGCTTAGAGGCTAAGAATTTGAAACATGAAATCCTGGCTAACCCTTGTATTTCTTCTTCTGCTTGTGGGCACATTAGGTCAAGGAAGGACAAGGGAAAGAGGAGACAGACTCTCTTAGAGATAAGTTCACAGCAACAACACAGAAGTTCTTCTAGGGACGTGTTATGGTCTGAGAGGTTAAGACCCCTCAAAGACTGAAGTACAAGCCAAGGTCATCTGGAATGAATTCACACTCAAGAAATCTTTAACTCAAGTTGCAAAAAGTTTCTTGTTACACTTTTCAGCAGGCAAGAATTCTTAAGGAACTTGCAAGAGACTGAGGTTGGAGGTAGGGTTTATATGGAAAAGGGCATGGGAAAGGAATGCCAGGGACACTGAGGAGGTAATCTAAAGTTCCAGGTGTCTTTGGGAGCTATGGATGAGAAAGTACAGGGAGTATACCGGCCAGGGAGGGAGGTGACAGAGGTATGGATCTTTGGAGTCTGGCAGGAGGAAGAGTCCTTGGGCCGACCAAGGACAAAACTCCTTGGGCTGAGCAAGGCACCCCTCTCCCTCTGTCTTGATGAGAGAATGCTCTGCAACAAGGGAAAGCTTTCTCACAGAACAGGAACTTACAAAGAAATTGGGAGGCTTCCAGAGACATGATCTGAGGGCTGGGGCCTGAGCAGCCCAGCGCTCTCTCACCCAGCTTTGTGTAGCTGCACCAGGTAGAGAGATGAGGGTCGTGCTGGGGCCCATGCATGAATAACTGCTAGGCACAGTGTCCTTGGGCTGGGGAGTGGTTGTCAGAGACAGTGTTTCTGAGGCTAGGGAGAAATTGGGGTCCAAGTACAAGCACAAGCACAAGCACCCCATCAGAAGGACCCTCGGGGCTCTTTGAGAAGTGAGAAAGTCTGCCTTCCTCCCTCCCTCCCTCCCTTCCTTCCTTCTTTCTTTCCTTCCTCTCACACACTTTCCTTTAATAATAGGATTATTGAATCTTAGCCCTAGAGGGTACTTTTGAGATCATCTGGCTGACCCCTTCATTTATTTTTACCTGGTTTAAGTTTTTTTTAAATTGACACTTTAATTTTTACGTCACCATTTTCACATTGGAAATGAAGACGATGTTAAAACAAAAACAAAAACAAAAAAAAGATGCTATGTTTCCCTACCAGTAAGCCATTCCGGGGATGGCAATCCTCTGGACATAGTGACCTACAGATTTTTAATAGAGTAACACTTAATTTAACTTAATGAAGATTACTAGAGAAAACAATTTAGTTCAGCAAAAGTAACCGTGTTAACCTAGTCTAATGATATATGCAATGTCTCACACCCGGAGGGACAAAAGTTTCTATTCTCCTCTCTTCTGCAGAGACAAGCCTGGTTATTGATCAAACACAGAGTTTCTCATTGATTTTGAAAGCCTTTCATAAGCTGATCTCCGCCTAACTTTCCAGGCTTCTTGCACTTTGAATCCCTCCCTTGCAGTGCTCGGTGATCCAGGGACCCCGGCGTCCTGCTGTTTCTCATCTTCTGGCTCGGACATTTGCCAGGTTGTCCGCAGGCCAGGAATGCTCTGTGCCCTCATCTCTGCCTCCTCCCACCGTCCGTCCGCCGCAGGAAGCCTTCCCAGAGTCCTCTTCATTCTAGCGCCTTCCCCTCCACTTTATTCTGCCTGTATAGCTTGTGCATATGATCTGCCTCGTTATCTCCCCCATTAGACTGTGAACTCCTGAAGGACTGGGGCAGTCTTTTGTTTGTTGATTTGGTGATCCGGGGCTTAGGGCTTGGAACTTAATAGGTGTTTACTGGTGATTGTCATGATTCTAATTTCACCTAGTCACTTTCAGCCTTGGTCCCGCCCCCTTTCTAATTTCTCCTAGTCACTTTCAGCCTTGGTCCCGCCCCCTTTCCGAGCTGCAGGATTTTTGCACTGGCTTTTCTAGCTCGGGTTTCTCTTCCTCACCCTCCCCCTGCGTGCGCCTGCACTCCTCCCGCCCGCCTCCTGCACGTAAGCAGACGCAAGCAGCCCCGCCTCCGACAGGGCGAGCGGCTTGATTGGCTGACGTTTCGTGCATATGCATATCAGGTGGTTGGCAAAGTCCAGGTCTGTGTCAGCAGTGCAGCCTCAGGTCCTGGTGGGTCGGGCTGACCGCATCTCCCTCACCCCCCGCAGGGTTCCGGTGCTGGAGCAGTGGACGGAGCTTGTGGGCGCACTCCTGAGGCCTGCGATGAGCTCCCTGGACCTGACCCGGGTGGGCGCTTGTGTCCTCAAGAGCGTAGCCACAGGGGAGGTAGGGAAAAGCGGAGGGGAGGAGAGATGAGCAGCTCCTGCGTAGGGGGTGGGGGCCTCTGGAGTAGGTGGGAGGGGGTCCCTGTTTCACGCCCCTCTAGGGGTGGGTTCCCTGTTGCATGTCTCCTGGAGAGTTGGGCCCCTCTTGCATGCTTAGAGCTGTGGTACTTATAATACATCGTAGAGGCGGGATCCTAGTTGCAAGCCTCATTGTGTGTGTGTGTGGGGGGGTCCTAGTTGAAAAGTCCGTGTTGCACTCTGTCCCTGGGGGTAGGGTCCTCATTCCACGCTTAGGGAGAAGTGGCCCTGGGCGGAGCACCTGTAACACACCTCTAGGGGCAGGGTGAGGTACTGTGGGAGAGGAGGGTCCCCATAGCATGCCTCTAGGGATCTCAGTTGCATTCCTGGGGCGGGAGATGGGTTATTCCATGCACACCTGGGAGGAGGGAGGTGCCCATAGCACACCTGCGGGGTAGGGTGGGCCTCTTCCAAAGAGACAGCCTGTTGCCCCTCCCCCTTGTCAGCACCTGCAGCTCCGTTGGGGCTCAGGAGGCTTGCCCTTGCCCTGGAGCGGGTGCACCCTCACTGGCTTTGGCCGTTTTTGGTGGGGTGGGCGCAGGCCGTGGAGCTGAAGAGCCTGTGGCAGGAACGCCCCTGCGTGGTCCTGGGGCTGCGGCGCTTCGGCTGCATGGTGTGTCGCTGGATCGCCCAGGATCTCAGCAGCATCAAGGACCTTCTGGATCAGCACGAGGTGCGCCTGGTGGGCATCGCCCCGGAGACCCTGGGCTTGCAGGAATTTCAGGAGGGGAACTACTTTAAAGGAGGTGAGTAGGGACAGGCTGCCCCCAATGGTGAGAGCCTGGGATTCCAAACCAGCCCCCCCCCCCCCAGTCTTAGCTCAGCCATTTATTAGTTGTGGGACCTTGGACAAGTCATTTCCTCACTTTGGGCCTCATTTCCACTCTCCCCCATCCCCACCGCCAGACTTGTTCAGAGTTCTTTCAGAGAGGCAGGTAGGTGATTGGAGTGCTGACCTAACCTCTCTCATCTGGGAAAGAATCTTAATACTAGACCTGCCCACCTAATATCTAGATCTGGAGTAAATAACACCACCTCCAATAATCATGATAATAACAATAGCGTTTATATAAGGCTTTAAAGTTTGGAAACATTATCTCACAGGTCTGGGTCTGGCCCTGGGAGGTTGGAGTGCTTTTTTTCCCATTTTTCAGATGGGGAAACTGAGGCTGAGAGAAGTTTAAATGTCTTGCCCAGGATCAGGCAGCTATCGAGTGCCTGAAGCTAGATTGGAACTTCCTTGAGGCCATTCAAGTCACTTCAGAAGCCATTTGAACCAAACCTCTCAGGAGAAGATTGAAACCCAGGAAAGTTAGGTGACTTGCCCAAGTCACGTGTGGCAGTAGCAGGATTTGAATCTTAGTTCTTGGACTACTTACCTAGGGCTCTAGCCACGATACCACATCTTCAGAGTTGTTGTGAGGCTCTTATTGCAGGATTTCTTAACTTGGCACCCAAGACCTTCCTTTAAAAAAAAGAAGACAAAACATTGTGGTAACCTCTTAAATATAATTGGTTTCCTTTGTAATTCTCTGTATTTTGTTTTATGCATTGAGTTTTTTTTTTTTTTGAGGCAATCAGGGTAAAGTGACTTACCCAGGGCCACACAGCTAGTAAGTATCTGAGGTCAAATTTGAACTTAGGTCCTCCTTTCTCCAGGACCAGTGCTCTGTCCAGTGCAGGGCCACCTAGCTGTCCCTGTTTTATGCATTTAGAAACATTTTTCTGTTTAGAGGTCCACAAGCTTCACCAGACTGCCCAAGAGCACCAGGTTCAGTCAGTCAATTGAGCATTTATTAGGCACTTAACCTATGCCCAGCATAGGTTAAGAACTCAGTTCTTGATTGTAATGAGATAATGGATCTTAAGGTCTTTGCAGTCTTATAAATGTCAGTTATTATGAGGCATTTGGATTAAATGATCTCTAAGCTCCCTTCCAGGTTTAAATCCTGTGGTCCTAGACTGGAAGACGAGAAGAGGAAAGCAGCCTGGAGGAAGGAACTTGGTCAGGGAGTCAGGATACCTGGCTCTGCTTCTGACTGGCCGGGTCACCATGGGCAAGTCAGTCCTCATCCTTCTCTGGGCCTCTGGTTTCCCATAGGGTCCCTATTGAGGGAGTTCACCTCTTATTTAGTAATTATAGAATCCCACATCTGGAGCTTAAAGGGATCTTTACAGGCCATATGAACTGACCCCTTACAAGTGAGGAGACGAGATCAGGTTGGTGAGTGATTTGCCCAGGCTTACAAGTTAGTGAGTGTTCAGAGCCTTTGTGAGTCCAAAGCTGGCTGTGAGTCCTCTCTGCCCGCTGCCTCTCTAATAATGCTGAACCTCCATATGGTTCTTTAATTTTTACAAAGTGTTTTTCATACACCATCTCATTCAAGCTTTGAAAGAACTGTGGGAGATAGACGCTATGATTATCTCCATTTTACAGGTGGGGAAACGGAGGCTGAGAGCAGCTAAGGGATTTGCCTGTAGGTATAAACTGGGTGCACTGAGCGCCATTCTGTGCTGCGGGTGAGTTCCCCTTAGTAGATAGAAGGCTTTAATCAGAGACTGGGCAATCACTTGTCAGGTATGATGTATCAGGGATTCCTATTAGGTATGGATTGAACCAGATGGCCTCTGAGGTCTCTTGGAACTCAATTGTAGAGGCCAGGGGAGAGGGAGACTGAGCTTTAGGATAATAATAGCGGTTATAATAAAATCTGTATTTTAAATGTGGAGACCCAAGTTCACATCTTGCCTGACCCTTTCCAACAACATGATCCTTGGCAAGTCACTTAACCTCTGTTTGCCTCAATTTCCTCATCTGTAAAATAGCAACTTATCTCCCAGGGTTCATATGAGAATCAAATGAGTCAACGCAATAAAATGGTTTGCAAACATTAAAGCGCCATATGAATGCTAGCTATTATCAGTATTATTATTGTCATTATCATTATAATTCTGTGGCAGATGTTTTCCTGGGCAATTCACCTGACCTCTCTCAGCTTCAGTTTCTTCATCTGTAAAGTGGGGATAACAATGGCCTCTACCTCCCAGAGTAATTGTGAAGACCAAATGAGACAATATTTGTAAAGTGCTTAGCACAGAGCCTGGCACATAGTAGGTACTATATAAATATCAGCTAGTAGGAGTAGGAGTAGGACTAGGAGTAGTAAAATGGGGATATAATGATATAATGGCACCTACCTCCCAGGGTAATTCTGAAGACCAAATGAGATCATAATTATAAAAGGCTTAGCACAATGCCTGGCACGTAGTAGGTACTATATAAATGTTATCTATTATTATTAAAATGGGGATAATAATGGGGATAATAATTTCCCTCTCAGGGTAATTGAGAGGACTAAATGAGATCATGTATGTAAAGGGCTTCATCAACCTTAAAGCACCGTGTAAATGTGAGCTATTATTAATAATAGGAACAAGAGATTCTGTGATTCTGGTTGAACTAAATGGTTTCTAAGTCTTTGTCATTATCAATTACTAATCCCAGGAGGCTAGACCACTGGGCAGTGTCCAAGACACAAGTCAGGGCCCAGGGTCACACAGCTCGTCAATGTCTGAGGCTGGATTTGAACTCGGGTCTGTCTGACTCCAAATCCAGTGCTCTATCTACCTCCACCCAAACAGGTAGAAAGAGCTGAGATTTGAACTTTGGTGCCCTGTCTCCAGGGCCAGCATTCTTTCCACTGGAGCCAGTTTGAGGAGGCCTCGGAGTTTACATATGATTCCCCAGCCAGGTCAAAATATTTAAATATTTCTGTAGCCTTTACACTTAAAAAATTGTGGTAGCAATGCTGCATCCAAGATCTCTGGACCAAAAGCTGTCTCAACGAAGCCGGGTCATCTCTAAGGTTTATTGATGCCTTTTTTGGTGAATAGCCTGGCCTCTCAGGCCCCACGCTCCTTCTCTGGGAGTATCTCCCCCTTTGTGTGCATAGCCCATGTTGGGGGAGAAGGATGTGGCTGGTGGCCTGGGTGGAGGGGGGATGGGGACATTCCCCCCTCACCCCTGTGGCTTTTTTTTTTCACTTTTACACTATAATTTTTGGAAGCAACCCATCTCCCCTTCCCACCACCCTCGCCATTGAACGACAGGTATAGCTACTGTGTTTGAAAAGGTCTACTTATAATAGCTAATATTTCTGTAAGTGTTTTAAGGTTTGCAAAATGCTTTACATACTCATTAAAGCAACTTTGTGGTTCTACCTCATGCTCTTCAGATTGGCCAAGATGACCAAAGAGAAAAATGACAAATTTTAGAATGGCTGTGGGTGAACAGGGACACTCATGCATTGTTGGTGGAAGTTGGTGTGAAGTGGTCTGGCCATTCTGGAAAGCATGTCCCCAGAATGAGTCACTAAATGGTGTATACCCTTTGACTCAGCAATACCATTTCTAGGCCTATACCCTCAAGAAATTAAAGCAAGAGGAAAAGAATCTACATGTAAAAAAAATATCTATTGTATGAAAATATTTTCATGGTAGCAAAAAATTGGAAACTAAAAAGGTGTCTTCCCATTGGGGAATGGTTAAACAAATTGTGATATGTGAATTAAATGGGATATAGTTTTTATTTAGAATAATATTTTATTTTCTCAATCACATGTAAAAATCATTTTTAACATTCCTTTTTAAAAATTATGAGTTCCAAATTCTCTCCTGCCTTCCCTCTTTTTCCCCTCTTGGGACAGTAAGCTATTTGATAGGTTATACATAGGCAACCATGTTAAAACATTTCCATATTAGGAAAAAAACACAGACCAGAAAAATGAAAATAAGAAAGTAAGTTTAAAAAAACATGTTTTGATCTGCGTTCAGACTCCATCAGTTCTTTCTCTGGAGGTGGATGGCATTTTTCATCATGAATCCTTTGTCTTGGATCATTGTACTGCTGAGAGTAGCTAAGTCATTCCCAGTTGATCATCATACACTGTTGCTGTTACTGTATACAGTGTTCTCCTGGTTCTACTCACTTCACTTTGCATCAGTTCATGTAAGCCTTTACAGGTTAATGGGATATTATTGTGCCAAAAGAAATGTTGAAATGGACAATTTCAGAGGAAGTTGGGAAGACTTTTATGAAGAGTGACTGAGCAGAAGTAGGAGAAAAGTGTTTATACTGATAACATTATAGAGAAAACCAACTTTCAAAGACTTTAGAACTCTCATCAACACAATGATCAACCAGAAGCTTATGAATGAAGATAATAATAATAACATGAAGCAGTAATATAAATAAAATAATAATAAAAATAATATAAGAATGAAGATTTAAAAAACACCACTCATTTCCTGACAGATGACAAACTTAAAATGCAGAAAGAGACATACATTTTCAGAGATGGCTAGTGTAGGAATTGTTTTTACTGGACTATGAAGATATGTATTGGGGAATTTGTTTTTTTAATTTGCCTAATAGGTGGTGGGGTGTAGTAAGAGGGACCAGTTAATTTTTTAAAAAAAATGCTTGCTACTTGAGGATTTTTTAAAACATTAAAAAAAATTAAAAAGTGCCTTACGTATATTACCTCATAATTATCTCCATGTTATCTGCTGATCCTCAATAACCCTGAAAAGTAGATACTATTATTATCCCCATTTTATGATGAGAAAACTGAGGCTGGCAGGTTTATTGACTTGCCCAGGGCCACACAGCTGGTATCTAAGGCAGGATTCAAATGGAATTCTTCCTGACTCCAAGCCCAGACTTTAGCTGCTATGCTGCCTTTTGTTCTCTAGATCTCAGTCATCAGGAGGCAGGTGTGTTTCATTGTCTGTTTTCTGGGACTGTTAGTCATTAATTGGTTTGTCGGTGACTCGATCTTTCGTTTCCTTTGGTTAGTGGTTTTCATCTACAGCTGTTGTGGTCATCAATTACTGTCTCGTTACTACCTAGCTTCATTGTATCATTCATAGGAAGTTTCTCTGAATCTCTCCTCTTCCCACCTGTTTTTCAGAGCTTTATCTCGATGAAAGTAAGCAGAGTTACAAGGAACTGGGATTTAAGAGGTGGGTGTGAAATCCAAGTCCTGCCTGTGACTGATAGTCTCAGCCAGCGGGACAGCAGATTGGGAGGAGGCAGAGAGATGTGGAATGGGGAGTGGGGGCAGGGCATGGGCAGGATTCCTCCCTACTCCACATTCCACCCCCCACTGGTCTTCCCTTGATCTGGTGTCTGCAGCCACCCGCTGGCCTGCTATCTGGTGCTTCCAGGTTCCTCCGTCTCCAATCCACCTGTCACTCCCCTGCTAATCCTAAAATGTTGATTTGACCCCATCCTCCACCTCTTTTCAAAATTATGGAATGTCTCCCTGTTGCCTCAAGAATAAAGTAAGACCTACTGAGAGCCTGGTGTTCAAAGCTTTATAAATCTGCTTCCTTTTAAGGATAGTTGGTGTAAAGTGCTTTATGGACCTTCAATACTAGCTGTTAATTACTTTTTCAGAGGTAGCTGATGGTACCATGCACACAGCCCTGGGAAGTCAGGAAGTCTTGAATTCGAATATGATCTCAGACACTGAGTGACCCTGGGCAAGTCATTGATTGTGTCTGATTGCTTGAGTTACCCCTTATGTAAAGTGGGGATAATGATAGCCCTTTCTGGAAGGGTTATCCTGAAGATCAAATGAAGTGATACTTGTAAAGCACTGAACAGTGTTTCTTCCCTTCTCCCTCTGCCTTTCCCTTCTCCTCCCCTTCTTTCTCCCCTTCTTCCTCTCCCCTTCTCCCCTCCCTCCCCCATTCTACCTCTCCCTCTTTCTCTTCCCTTCTCCTTTCCTCTTCTCTCTCTTCCTCCTCTCCTTTCTTTCTTCTCCCTCTCTCCATCCTCTTCCCTTTTCCCTCTTCCCTTCTCGCTCTCATTTTTGATTTCTATCTTCCTTTCTCTCTCTTCCTCTATCCCTTTCCCCTTTTCTTTCTTCTCTTCTCCCTCTCCTTCTCTCTCTTCCCCTCATCCTTTCTCCCTCTTCTTCTGTCCCTCTCCCTTTTTCCCTGTCTTTCTCTCCTTCCTCCTCTTCTTCTTCCTTTCCTCCTTGCAGGTACAACAGCCTGAGCATCATCCCTGCTGCTATAGGGAAGCCAGTCCGGGATGTTGCTGCCAAGGTCAGTGAATGAGGTTGTCTGGGACTCAGCTTTATCCCTTGTTTCCCAGGGATTGGTGGTACCCCAGTGACCTGCGTTTTGCTTCCCCGACACAGGCAAAGGCCATTGGCATCCACGGGAACTTGTCCGGTGACCTGCTGCAAAGTGGAGGGATGGTAATTGTCAGCAAAGGTCAGTGATTTGGCAAGAGGGTTGCACGGGTGCTGGCGTCATCTTCCAATCAGGAAGGTTGGGCAGGGTTAGACCCAGTCATGTGCTCTTCCCTGAAGCAAATTAGGGCCCAGAATGTTCTGCAAAAGAGTCAGCTCATCCTCTCTAGCATATTGGCCTAGTGAATGGAAGGCTGGCTTTGGAGTCAGGAAGACCTGGGTTCAACTCCTGGCTCTGACGTTTACCAGCTATGTGACCTTGGGCAAGTCACTTAACTTTTGTGTCGGTTTCATTATCTATAAAATATGAAAAAGTAATGCCTAGAAGACTGACCTTATAGACTTCTTATGATGATCAACTCAGATAATATATGTAAAATGGTTTGCAAACCCTAAAACACTACAACAATAATTACTAGCATTGTTATAGCAGTGTAAGATTGGCAAGGTATTTTGTGTACACTATCTCATTTGACTCTTACAGCAACTGTATTGGGTAGATAGGTGCCATCTTTAACCCCACTTTACAGATGAGTAAACAGAGGATCAGTGGTTTATCACACAACTAGTAAGCATACAAGGCAGGTTTCAAACTCAGATCTTCCTGATTCCAGTCCGGAACCCTGGTAAGAATGATGATAATACCAGTAATAATGTTTTGTCCCAATGTTTTTATTCAGTTATAAAAAGTAGTTATTTTGTATACCTGTGCAGTAGTCTGTTGAACACTAACTGTAAATGAATAATGTCAGGATTGCAGCTTATCTTAGGACAATCTGTATGACTTGGAGTCAGGAAACCCTGGATTCGAGTCCCCCCCCCCCCCATACTTAGGTGGTTTCCCATTCTCCTGTGCAGGTATCTGAACAACAACAAAGCTGCCTGGCACATAGTAGGTGATGTGTAAATGGCTTATTTCCTGCCCGCCCAACCAGGGCTCTTTTTGCTTATGGGTTACAGTAGGAGATTGCTGAAATTCCCTGGGAGGGACCTGGAGCCCAGCCCTCTGAGTCAGATGCTGCTATGAAGAGGAACGTCATTGCTCCCCTGTGGGGCGATGCTGCCGCTTTATGGAGGATGGGCTCCAGCAGTCAGCTCCCATCCTGTCCTGGGGCCCATGGGAGTCCTGAGTGTTCCCCATCTGTTTTCCCACAGGTGGTGACAAGGTGCTGCTGCATTTCATCCAGAGCTCGCCCGGGGATTACGTTCCCCTGGAAACCGTCCTCCAGACGTTGGGCATCTCTGCAGATGCGAGCTCCAGCGAGAAGCCTCAGGTGGGCTGCCGTCAGAACTGGGGAAGGGTGGCGCTCGTTTGGGCATCCCCAGGACCACCCTGCTTGGGGCTGCGGGGAACGGGCACCTGTGCTGCAGCAGTTCTGTAACACCTACTATGTGCCAGGCACTGTGCTAAGCCGTCTCGGTGCAAAGAGAGGCAAAGCAAAGTCCCTGTTCTCAAGGGGCTGATGGAAAAGACAACATGCAAACAAAATATAGACAGGTAGACTGGAGATAGTCAATAAAGGGAAAGCGTGTACGAGGCCCTGGGGGTACAAAGGCAAAAGTGAAAACTTCCTTGCCCCCAGGGAGCTTACATTCTTATTTTATCTTCCTAATAGTTGGTGCAGTGGACAGAGCACTAGGCCTGGAGTCAGGAGAACCTGAGTTCAAATCTGGCCTCAGATACTTCCTAGCTGTGTGACCTTGGGCAAGTCACGTCACTCTGTTTGCCTCAGTATCCTCATCTCTAAAATGAGCTGGAGAAGGAAATGATAAACCACTCTAGTATCTCTGCCAAGCAAACCCCAAATGGGGTCACAAAAGAGTTGGACAGCAATTAAAAAAAATGACAGCACAACAATATAATGCTTTATATTTATTTTAGTCATTTAAAATACGGATTCTGAGAAGTATCCCTAAGTATCACCAGGCTGCCAAAGGGGCCCAGAACACAAGAAAGGTTAAAACCTCCTGTCTTAGAGAGTTACCTAGAACATTACCCAGGGTCCCACAGTCTTCACGAGTCAGAGGTGAGACTTGAACCCAAATCTTCCTCATTCCAAGGCTAGCATTTTATCTATTACGACGTTCTAACTCTTGATGCTGTTATTATTTATATGTGTTCTATGAGAAATGTTTTGTGTCTTTCTAGGCATCTTGGTACCATAGTAGATAGAGCACTTGATCTGGAGTCAGGAAGACCTGAGTTCAAATCCAGCCTCAGACATTCTTTACCTGTGTGATCTTGCACAAGTCATTCAACCTCTGCTATCTCAGTTTTCCCTACTATAAAATGGAAATAATAGTAGCACCTCCCTCCCAGGGTTGTTATGAGAATCACATGAGATAATATTTGTAAAGTGTTTAACACAGTTTCTGGCATATGGTAGGTGCTTAATAAATGCTTGTTTCTCTCCCTCCCTAATTGAGGAGCCTTCCATCTCCCCAAACAATAACCTTTTATTTACTTAGCATAAGCTTATATGTGTACATGTGGCCTCCCTCATTAGACTATAAACTCCTTGAGGGCAGGGTCTTTGTATCCCCCCCTTGTGCCTAGGACAATGTTCCTCGATGATAGGTTATACTTGTCCTGTCCTTTAAGCATTTCAGAGTGGAGCACAGATTTCCTAATACAAGCCTACTCTTCCAGCATCCAATTGTCCATCTCTTTTTCCCTTTCAGTGCACTGACGACGTGTGCACGAGGTGATGGGCACGAGAGCCTGCAATATTCCCCCTGCCAGATGCCTGTAGACTGTCGCCTCCCCCTGAGTTTCTTCTCATGAGAGGCTCAGACTGAAGAGCCCCTGTCACAGGAGGTAGGGGTAGAGCCAAGATCTGCCTGTGAGCCGTCTATGACCCATGAATGCTGTTAATTAAAATTGGGTTATCAAATGACATCTCTGATTGAGTTGAGTCTTTGTGCCTGGAAGCCAGCGTCTGCCAGGTCTGCAGCCCAGCTGAGCGTGGCAGCTGTCTTTTTCTCTTCTGGCAAATGACGTGCGAGGCACTAATATTGCCAGAAGAGGAGCTTTTGACGTGCACAGTCCAGGCTTCTCCTTACTGGAAAGTTTCCAGGAGAGGCTTGTCCGGAATTCTTTTTGAGGTGTGGGGTCAAGGAGGGCCTTCTAGGTTTGAAATTCTGTGATTCTGTAATTCCAGCTATCTCAGAATGGAATGGGTCAAAGAAGGTTCCTGCTCACTGGAGGTCACATGTTTATAGGAGGCATCATAGTATAGTAAACAGAGTGCTGGGCTTAGAGGTAGAAAGTCTTGTGTTCTAATCTTACATCTGAGGTTTCTTACAGCACCTATTTCACAGGGCTGTTGGGAAGATCGAGTGAGAAAAATGTATAATAATAATGATAATAATAATAGTAGCTATTATGTAGTGTTGTAAAGTTTGCAAAGTGCTTTACAAATATCACATTTTATCCTCACAAGAGCCCTCAGAAATAGAATGCTTTGCAAATTGAACCTGGTAACAAAAGGTTCTGGGATGGTATATATAAATACATTGAGTGATCAGTTTAAAAACAGTGAATATCAAATAAGTTGCCGTAAATTACTCTCCTCTAAGGAAACTTATTACAAAAAAATTCTTCAGACAGAACCAAAAATGCTTCTGATCTAGTCTTTTTTTTTTTTTTTTGGCTAGGCAATGGGGTTAAGTGACTTGCCCAGGGTCACACAGCTAGTGTTATGTGTCTGAGGTGGGATTTGAAATGAGGTCCTCCTGAATTCAGGACCTGTACTCTGTCCACTGCGCCACCTAGCTGCCCCCTGATCTAGTCTTAATAATTAATAGAATATAACTTAGACCCATAAACTGTTGAATCAATACCCAATCATTCTTACATATTTTGAAACATTTAAGGACCTTATTTTATACACAAACACACACACACACACACACACACACACACACACACTTCTAGTAACAGCAGATGACAATGTTAAATAGTTGTTTGGAATATATAAAGGATTAAAATTCTAGGCCAAATAGCTTAGACCTTACATCTGCATCTCACTATAGCAACTAAGATGTAGTTTAGCATTAACCTAAAAAATAAAGATCTAATGTTGTGTTCATACTGATCACATGACATGATAGAAATTTGCCATAAAAGAAGAGGAACATAGTTACACATTAAAGGAATAATGCATCCCTAACTTCATGTCAATTCCAGGCAAAAGTTATATAGATAGCCGATTGCATTGAGCCGGGCCTAAAGTCAGCCATGTGGGGGTGTTTTCCATTCAAAAGGAAATGTTATTCTGGGGAAATTGAGTCAGGAAACTCCTACCTAGCCCATGCCAGTGTTGTTCTTCCAACCTTTCCCAGGAGAACTCCACCTGCAGTTCAAGTGTGTAAATCCTGTAGGGTTGCTGGTATCATTGATTCTTTGGCTCAATAGCATTCCTTGATGGTCGTACCTAGAGTCAGACTCAGAGTAAAATCAGTTACAGTCCTATAAGGTCTTAAAAATCAAGTTCCAATAATCAGAACTTGAGGTGGATTTAGCTCTCAAGGATCACATATCCTAGATAACAAGTATTGACTATAATCTCACATTGATAACAGTAAGAGATTCATCCTAGAAAAACCACAACTTATCTTGATATAATTAGTAATCGTTGCTAAATAGATGCTCTTTCATCCCTAAGTTCAACATTACACAAATGATTTTACTTTAAGATGCTTAATAACAAACCACAAAAGACTTGGAATGGTACATGTAAATATAATAATCCCAAATTGCATACAGAGAACAGCTTCTATGAAAATTTATCTATAGTAAAACATGTTCATTTATTAACCACATTCAAATGGACGTAAACATAGACAACTGATCTCAGAATCCATTTAAACAATGGGAACAGTTTTAAAAATAAATTTATTTATTTTTAGTTTTCAACATTCATTTACATAAGATTTTGAGCACCAAATTTTCTCCCCATCTCTCCCCTTGCCCCACCCCAAGACATCATATAACAATGGGAACATCTTTAAGGTGACACACCTTAAAATGCATGCATTTCAGGGCATGCTCTACACACAGATTCTAATACCAGATTCAAAAATAAACATAAGTAAAATCAGGTTTTCCATAAGATAGCTCATAAGTTACTACTCTCCACTAATATAACTGACCATACTGAAATCCCGTTCCTTAAACAAAACCAAAAGGGGTTCCTGACTTTAACCTCAAACTTAAATAGATTTACATCTTTGTTTCACAGACTCCTCTACCTTTATCTTATTATACTCATATCTGTCTGAAAGAATGAGATCCTTCAGGAACTGAATCTTATTGAAGTACTAATTTAACTCTTGCTTAGGCCATAGAATGATTGAAAAATTCAGATCAAAATAGTAAAATCTTTCCCACTTACAGCTCTTTACAGTAATTCAGATGCCTTAGTATTAATTTAATAACCAATAGATCCAGTATTGCAATGACAAACGTCCACTGTTTGCCTACCCTGATAACAGAAATGTACTCTGAGAGCGATAAGCAGGGACGTGGTTATAATAACATCAAAACTGGGTCTCAAGTCCTACACTAGTGTAAGTGGCCTAGCCTATGGAACCAAATGGACAAATTTCTTGCATGGGAAAATGAATTAAGAAGCCTTCCCAAGGTAACCTCCCTACCTTATTCCCAGGGACAGATATTCCCTAGCTTCAGGTCTCAGATGTCACCCCCATTGAGCTTCTGACTGCTGATGTTTTTCTTAAAGCACCTATGTAAGATCAATTCAAGCACACAATAAACTTAAGAATGAAACTCAAAAAAGAATATTCAGGGTCCCCAAAAAAGCTTTCTCCTCAAACAACAAAGTCTCACTAATCACAGTAAGACTGGATACAATTGTTATCAATACCATCAAATTATTGCAGTAAATCAGCTTACAAATAAAATTTATCAGACCTAAAAAATTACACAAAAGTTCTTTTTTTACTTAAACATTTCTTCCTAAAAGCATTTCTCTTTATTAATAAATAGGTTAAAATTTATTGTGATGTTAAAAAGATAATCATAAACTTTCATGAAATAAATTGGTTGGAAACTGACAAGATATTTCTCTTATTCAACCCTAAAATAAAAATAAATCTTTAAAATTGGAATTTATCAAAAGTAAGTGGATATAAAATATCTTTAAGTATAATAAATAAATCCCCAAAATACCATAACAAAATAAATTCCTAATTAGGACAAATTCTTAATTACCACACGCCCCCCCCACCCCAGTCAAAAAGTATTTGCAATGGGAAGAATAAGGGAGTTAGAAGGCTGGGATAGGCCCAGTAAGGACTTCCCCTATAGAGGCTGGAAGGGTAGCCTTAAAACAAAAGTCAATATGACCTGTTACAAAAGGTGGGACCTCATTAGCAACATGAGAAAGAAATTTTTTCCCCCTAGATAAAGCCTTTATTAGAGGATATCGCCACATTGGTGGGGAAGAAAAAGGAATTTTTAAGTGAGGAATACCCACAGGCTAAATTTGATTTGAAAATACCAAGTATTCAGGGGAATTGTTTTAGCCAAAGTATTAATTTTTATTCCTCTGCCTTTAAAACATTATTGTGGGACGTATCTGCTGCTCCCTAAAGTACCTGTGTCTGTTTTGTCTGTGCTGTGCTATGTTATGTATGTGCTATGTTGTGCTAACCCATAGCCAACAGGTGTTTTACCTATACCTTTTCTTTTGGTGTGATCAACCAAAAGGAACAGACAGTAAAAAAAAAAAGAAAAGAAAAAAGATCAGTTAGGTGGCACAGTGGATAGAGCACTGGCCCTGGAGTCAGGAGGACCTGAGTTCAAATCTGGCCTCAGACACATAACACTCACTAGCTGTGTGACTCTGGGCAAGTCACTTAACCCCAACTGCCTCACCAAAAAAAAAAAAAGCAAACTTTCCAAAAATAGTTTTAAAAAGAAGACAAATCTCTTTTTCTTCTCTGTTTCCAACAATGGCCATGTTGGAGACTGCTGAGATGAAAGAAAGATACAAAAATTAATGGAAAACTAAGAAACCAAAAAAAAATTGGAAACCAAAATTGTGAAAAAGGAATAATTAATTTCTTTCATTTCAACCAAAATTTAGATGTTTTATGAAGTATTTCAGTGAGCCTTTGTGGTACCAGCAAACCCATGTAAAGTCTGGAGTTGATAGGAGGTCTTCCCACTTCAGACAGCAATTTGTCAAAACTTGACTTGCTGTGCTGGGGCCCATGAATAACTCTGGTTTGGTCAGGAGTTATGCATATTACATGATGTTTATTGTAAAGGCAGGTGGAAAAGGGCCAGGTATGGTGTTGGGCAAGACCTATGGGAGCTGTGCATGCTTATGGGGGATCCCCATGGGCACAGTCAGGTGGGCTCCCCCATCCCATTAGCAAGTCAGCCTCAGTGAGCAAGCTGGCAGATCTGCTCTAGCTAAGGCTAGTTAACCTGTGGACAAAACCCTGGGTTGTTTTGTACAATTTTTAGAAGGGTGTAGCTATGTGTAGTGGGAGGGGTTGGATATTTATCTGGCATGAATGGCAGGGTGAGCTCAGGCTGTGTCTTGGGACCACCTAAGCTTATCTATATGAAACAAGTTTTTCACTTGGACCCAAAAAGATATAGGGGAGTTTCCTTCCTCCCCACCCCCCACTTAATAGTACTTCATTTTTTCCAATTACATGTAAAGATAGTTTTTGACATTCACTTTTAAAGGATTTTGAGTTCCAAATTTTTTCTCCTTCCCATTTCCCCTCCCCAAGACACCTAGCAATCTGATGTAGGTTATACATATACAATCATATTAAACATATTTCCACATTAATCATGTTGTAAAAGAAGAATCAGAACAAAAAGGAAAAACCATGAGAAAGAAAAAAAAACAACAAAAAAAGTGAAAATAGTATGCTTTGATCTGCATTCATATTCCATAGTTCTTTCTCTGGATGTGGATAGCATTTTTCATCATGAAGTCTTTTAGAATTGTCTTAGATCCTTGCATTGCTGAGAAGAGCTAAGTCTATTAAAGTTGGTCATTGCACAATGTGGCTGTTACTGTGTGTAATGTTCTCCTGGTTCTGCTTACTTCACTCAGCATCAGTTCATGTAAGTCTTTCTAGTTTTTCTGAAGTCTACCTGCTCATCATTTCTTATAGCACAGTAGTATTCCATTACATTCATATACCACAACTTATTCAGCCATTCCCCAACTGATGGGCATCCCTTCAATTTCCAATTCTTTGTCACCACAAAAAAAGCTGTTATAAATATTTTTATGTATGTAGGTCCTTTTCCCTTTTTTATGATCTCTTTGGGATACAGACCTAGAAGTGGTATTGCTGGATCAAAGGGTATAGGGGAGTTTTCTAATAAGAATCTAGGGTACAGAGCTCTGGTTTCTTCCATGGTCTACAAACTGTGATGAGTGAAAAGCCCAAGAGACAGAGTTTCTGGGTAATTGATAATCAATTTATTAATTAGGCTAGCTGATAATCAATAAATTGATGATCAGTGGTTTCTCTCAGTAACCAAAGACACCTGACTGGTGAACAACTAATGAGGGGGTGGGCATTTAAATGTGGAGGTGGGCTCAAAGCCTTCAGCTCTTCCTGCTGAGAACATGGTTTGATTATAAGACTAAGTGAACTCCAGCAATCTGGAGAAAGGAATTCATCTCTACCTAGACCACTCTGGTTGGTTTTCTCCTTCATGAGCTGGGTTACCTTAAACTCCAACTAAACTGCAATGTAAGGACATGGGTTGAATGCTTTGGAGTTGGAATTCACCTAGATTAGATTCTGTTCACACTCTAAACAGAAGTAATGCTTCCTAGCTCTGTGGGTCCTGCCCAATATTGCAGAGCATATACTCCAAGGATTAGGCCAATCTCGTCTATCAGCCTCGTCCTTCAGAAACTGACTGATCTACAGGGGCTGGTTGCTGAATGAGGAAATGAAAAGCCTGGATCTGAATTAATAATGCATTATTAATGTAAGAGAAAACAATCATTGCTGTTCATCGTGCCACCCAAGATTAGGTTACACATATAAATATATACAGGCAGCTAGGGCATACTATAGTGCACAGAGTACCAACGCCTGAAGTGAGGAGGACCTGAGTTTAAATCTGGCCTGAAGGACTTCAGAAGAACCTGGAAAGACTTGTATGGACTGATGCTGAGTGAAGTGAGCAGAACCAGGAGAATGTTGTACACAGTAACAGCCATATTGTGCGATGACTAACTTTGATAGACTTAGCCTTTCTCAGCAATGCAAGGATCTAAGACATCTCCAAAAGTCTCATGATGGAAAATGCTACCCACGTCCAGAGAAAGAACTATGGAGTTTGAATGCAGATTGAAGTATACTATTTGCTCTTTTTTTTTCTTGTTTTGTTTCTTCTTTCTGGTGGTTCCTCTTATGGGTTCTAATTCTTCTTTACAACATGACTAATGTGAAAATATGTTTAATAGGAATGTACATATAGAGCTTATATCAGATTTCACGCTATCTTGGGGAGGGAGGTGGGGTGGGGGAGGGGGAGACAATTTAAAACTCAAAAGATTTTGGAAGTGATTGTTGAAAATGAAAAATAAATTAATTTTTAAAAAAATATGGTCTGAGACACTTACTAGTTGGGTGACCCTGGGTAAGTCAACCCTTTTGGCCTCAGTTTCCTCATTTGTAAAATGAGCTGGAGAAGCAAATGGCAAACCACTCCAGCATCTTTGCCAGGAAAACTCTATGGGGTCACAACGAGTCAGACATGACTGAAAAACTAAACAACTTTAATAAATAAATAGATATGTGCAGAGTAAATATGAAATAAACCTTATGTAAACCACCATCTTGTTCATGCTGGTCCTTGGAAAGCAGACTGTTCATTGCACGCCCACACTCACGGCTCATCCAACCTCTCAGAACTCAGACTCTGTTGCCTTGTCTGCCACGCTTTGCTCTGGGAAAGGGCATCAGAATTGGAAGTTGCTGGTGAAACTTTTGGCCTGCCTTAGATATCCCTTGCTATCTGGAATGTTTCTGACTGCAAAGCTAGGAGGAGGTTCAAGAAGAAGGTGGTCACCATTGCTGGGGATGAGCTTTGTCCCAATGGCAGACAGAGAGTATGACTTGGCCTTGGCATTTCACTGCACTCTCAAGGGCATCGTGAAGTTCCCAACTGTCTTGACTCTTGGACATTATTTCCCATAGTGGTGCTGACTCTTGTTGTCTGGTGTCTTGCACAGGCAAGTTGGTGACTCATCCATCAGCCTCGAGGGAGTCACAGATTTTTCAAGGGTGGGATGCTTCAGCATGAAACATAGGAAAGTAGAGATGGAGAAGAAAAGTAGCCAGTTTGAAGCTGTTCCAAATTTTTCAGACCTATTTCTCTCTCTCTCTCTCTCTGTCTCTGTTTAACTATAGTCGCTGATCCAGCCCTTACATATCACAGGGGAGAATTCTGAAACTCAGAAAAAGAAAGTGATCTATCCAAAATCAAACAACAACCTTACATACAACTCCTCACTTCCAGGACTTCCCATGGCTTTTCCCTATCATAGGGTCATAGATGTAGAGCAGGAAGGGGCCTCAGAGGCAATGACCCCATCCAAACCTGAGCAAGAACTCTCTCTCTCAGCTCCCCAGAGCTCGCTTCTCCAGCCTCCATTTGAAGACATCCAGGAAGAAGAACCAGCTCCCTCCTGAGACAAGAGGTTCTACTTGACGACAGCTCGAATGCTTAGGAAGCTTGTCCTGACTTTCAGCCTGATCGTAGGTGACCCTCTTTGTGACTCCCACCCATTGGTGCTGGGTCTCCTCTCTGGGGCCAAACAGAACAAGAAAATCTTCTAAGGAACAATCTGAAGTCACCTATCGTGTGTCCCTTTTGCTCCCTCCCTGCTCCAGACTAAACACGCCCAGATCTTTCATTCAGTTCTCATATGGTAGGAGTATGAGGCCCATCACCATCCAGGCCACCTTTCTCTCTTATCAACATCCTTCCTAAAATGGGATGTCTGGAATACTAGTGTTTTTTATGAAAAGATGTCACCTATTTAATGGAAAGATAGATTTAGAAATCACTGGCCAAATTCAAGGCTGGTTGTCATAGATCAAAGGTAGATGAAAGGAATGTTCTCAGCTAGAACTGGGGACCACCAGGCAGCAACATGAGCAAAAAGATGTAGGATCAGTCAAACCAACTGATCAATCCATAAATCTGGCAAAAGCTACCCACTCTTCCTTTTATGTTATCAGCTGAAATGCAAAGATGAGTGTCAGGAAGCAGGATAGATACATTTGGGGTGCAGTGGATAGAGCCCTGGACTCAGAGTCAAAAAGACCTGGGTTCATATAATGCCTCTGACATCACCTAGTGACTTTGAGCAATCAATCAATCAATCTATCAATCAATAAGTGCTTATTAAGTGCCTATTATATGCCAGGCAGGCACTGTGTGAGGTCCTAGGGTTACAAGTACAAAGAATAAAACAATCTCTCCTCTCAAGAATCTTATATTCCAGCAGGGAACATGAGTAGTGTCTTTTCACTAAACTTGAAATCACCAAAGTAATGACTTTTGATATCTACAAGGAACTTTTCTAGTTTCTGTGGGCTTCATGAGCGCAAGGACTGCATCAATCAATGTAAAAACATTTATTAAGCACCTACTCTATACCAGGAACTATGCTAGGTACTCAAGAGACCAAGACAAAAGAGAGAGAGCCCTTACCTTTGAGGAACTCTCATTCTGATGTGTTCTCCCTCCTCCCTCCTGCCAAAACAGGATCTTGTAAGTACCTGGTGCATACAGTCTGCTTCTCTCTGTCCATGGTGAATTCCACCATCCCCACCAGCCAGTAGGCTCTTTGAAAATTGCAACTGTTTTATTGTTGTACAGTATCTGTACAGAAGAGGAGCTTAATGAATGTTTATTGAATTGAATTGAACTCTGCATTCACCTTGGCTCCTGAACATATTGCTCTCCACATAGTAGGTGATTGATAAATGGCTCCTGAGATAAATTAAATAGATGAATTGACTTGCTTTGGGTGTTTATATGTGATTAGCACTGTGCTTGGCACATAGTAGGTGCTTAATAAATGCTACTTGAGCTGACCTGTGTAGCACATTTTTAAGTGCACAGTTCCTGGCATATAGTAAGTGCTTAATAAATGCTTCATTTATAACCTATATATTCATCTATCCATCTATCTGTCTATACATCTATATTTCCATCTATCATCTATCCTTCCATTATCTGTCTATCCATTCACCCATTCCTCCTTTCATTCAATCATCTTTGCATCCATCATTTTCTCTGTCATCTCTCTATTCTTCCTTCCATCTATCTTTTTAATTTAATTTTGTTTATAACTTTTGTTACATTTTAAGTTCCAAACTGTCTCCCTCCATTCTCCATACCCTGTACTAGAGAAGGCCCACCATTTGACACAGATTTATAAATATATGTAAAACCATGCTATGTGTACTTTTATTCATCAGTTCTCTCTCTGGGGTTGGATAGCATGTTCCTTCTTAGGTTCTTTATAGTAGATTTGAGTGTTTATAATACTCAAAACAACTAGGTCATTCACAGTTATTTTTAAAACAATACTGCCATTATCATATATAACATTCTCCTTGTTCTGCTCACTGCACTTTTCATTATTTCATGCAAGTCTTTCCATGTTTTTCTAAAATCAACCAGCTGATCTTTTCTTACAGCACAGTGGTACTCCATCACAATCATGTACCACAACTTGTTCAGCCATTCCCCAGTTGATGGGCATCCCCCAATTTCCAATTTTTTGCCACCACAAAAAGATCTGCTATTAATATTTTAGAACATGTAGTTCTTTTCCTTTTCCCCTGATCACCTTGGGAAACAAACCTAATAGTGATATTTCTGGGTCACATTCTTCCATCTATCTAACCTTTCTATCTAGCATCTTTCAATCCATCCATCCATCCATACATCCATCTTTTTATCCAGCCAACTATCTATCTATCTATCTATCTATCTACTTATCTATTATATATCTATATCTGCTGACAATCATTACCTCCCTTGGGAGAAAGGAATATTTTCCAAGTTTGCTTCACAAAGTTGTGGTGATAAGAAATCTCATTTATATTGACTTTGTGTGAATTTAACAGATTAGTGATTAGTAGCAGAAATATAACTAGGAATGTCTGTGCCTGGGGGCAAGTACCACAGACTGAACCTGGGTCAAGCCCATCCTCAGTTAAGTGGGGAAGGGCAGGGAGAGTTAGGAGGGGGACAGGGGGAAGCACTCCTCTGCCTCCCAGCTAACATGTCCCTAGATTCACTGAATGAATGTATGATTTAGGTATTGAGATCTGTTGTTTCTTGGTTGTTATTCTTTGTTCTCGAAAAGGACCAAAAGGTCAGGATCAAGGGACAGTATGTCCGACTGTGGCTGATCAGACCAGTACAGGTTTGGCATGCTCTACTACAGGTTGGGCACAAATAATCAATGTGAACTTTTAGGGTGGATTCTCTAAATTTGCTCATCCTGTGTTTCCTTTGAGCTGTTACAATTCTGCTCTGCTCACAGAGCACAGCACCTTCTCTGATGTGGGCACGCCATGCTGAGCGGTCCTGTGCCAGTATCTCCTATGTCACACAATGAATTCCAAAGTTCTTAAGAGAGACCTTGAGAGTGTCTTTGTATCGCTTCTTCTGATCACCCTGTGAATGCTTGCCCTGTGTGAGTTCTCCATAAAATAGTCTTTTTGTCAAGTGTATGTTTTGCATTTTAACAACAACGTGGCCAGCCCATTGGAGTTGGGCTCTCTGAAGCAGAGTTTGAATGCTTGGCAGTTTAGTTTGAGAAAAGACCTCAGTGTCTGGTATCTTATCCTGCCAGGTGATCTTCAGAATCTTCCTAAGACAATTCAAATGGAAGTGATTCAATTTCCTGGCATGACACTGGTAGACTGTCCAGGTTTCACAGGCATACAACATTGAGATCAGCATAATTGCTCTGTAGACCTTCATTTTGGTAATCATTCTAATACCTCTTCTCTCTCACACTTTCTTTCAGAGCCTCCCAAACACCGACCTAGCTCTGAAAATGCATGCATCAACTTCATTATCAATGTGTACATCCTTGGAAAGTACACTGCCAAGGTAAATGAATTTATCTCCAGCATTGAAAACTTCTCCTTTTGCTATAACCACTAATTCCATGTATGGATGCTGTGGTGGTAGCTAATGGAACACCTGTGTTTTCTTGGTGTTTATTCTTAGGCCAAAATTAGCACAAGCAGCAGAGAATTGACCCATACTTTGTTGCATCTCAGATTCATCCGTAAACAGAAAATCATGCACCAATACTCCTTCCATTTTGGTCTTGGCTTGTAGCCTTTTCAAGTTGAAGAATTCACCATCAGTACGGTAACTGACCTTGATGCCATGTTCATCCTCATTGAAAGCACTTGACAACATGGCTGAAAACATCATGCTAAAAAGCATGGGAGCAAGCATGCAGCCTTGTTTCACTCCATTGGTGACTGGGAATGCACAAGAGCTGCTAAATGAAAAACAAGAACTCCACAGGGTTTACTAGCAGGATAGCTCATCCATCTCTAAGAAGGCAGCATTTATTTCCATCAAAAGTAAAGTATAAGGAAATCTTAGAGAGATGAAGGATTCTTGGCTCAGTAAGAAGGCAGAAGAAATTCAGTTTTATGCTGATAGTAACAATCCAAAGTGTTTTTATGATGCCATGAAGGCAAATTATGGGCCAAAGACCTATGGTACATCTCAACTACTCAGTGCTGATGGAGCCACATTGATTAGTGATAAAGACATGATCCTAGAGAGCTGGGCTGAACACTTCCACAGTGTTCTCAACAGACCATCATCAATCAATGCTGAAGCCATTGACCAACCTCAGGTTAAAACCAATCCTTCCTTAGTTGAAGTTCCAACTGAAGAAGAGGTTTGGATGCCATTAGGCTCCTTTCACGTGGTTCTGATTCTATTCCAGCTGAGATTTACAAGGTGGAGGGTCCATTGCTCGTACCAAAGCTGACTGAAAATTTCCAGGTTATATGGCAAGAGGAGGTTATCCCCTAGGAGTTCAAGGATGCCTCCATGGTCCATCTATATAAAGGTAAAGGAAATAGATTGTCCTGTGACAATCACAGGGGGGTCTGTCTCTTAGTCATTGCTGGCAAGATTCTTGCCAGAGTCGTCCTTAATAGACCGATCCTTCACCTGGAAGATGGTCATCTACGTGACAGCCAGTGTGGCTTCAGAAAAGGCCGAGGAATGGGCGATATGGTGTTTGCTGCTTGACAACTCCAGGAGAAATGCCAGGAGCAGAACAGAGGTCTGGATACAACATTTGTAGATCTGGCCAAGGCCTTTGACACTGTCAGTTGTGAGGGCTTATGGAAAATTATGTCGAAAGTTGGTTGCCTGGAGAAGTTCATCAGCATTGTACGTCAATTTTATGATGGCATGCTTGCCCAGGTTCTGGATAATGTTGTTTCTAAAGCCCTGAAGGACTCTGATTTTGGTCAGAGCCCTCTAAATTCAACGTCCCGGGGCCAAATCCCCACTGCTCCACCCTCTTTATGTTTCTGCTTACCTCTTTCTCGGTTGTTTTTCTTTCTAATTAACTTCACTGCCAAAATGATGAAGGCAGTGATAGTGATGATGATGAAGGGAATGCCAATAAGTATGAGTTGGTGGTTACTCTTTGGTGAGCACAATGCATCTGTGGTATCAGTGCCTGGCTTTTCTTCAAATAGACCCCGGGCACTACAACTAGAAGACAAACAAGGACATGTGTCATTGAACATGAATTCAATCCCATCAGCCCAGCAAAACTGAGTGGTCCAACCTCTCCCCTGGTTGCAGTCTGCCATGCGACTCAGTAGCCAAAGAAGCTTACAGAAAGAGAGGCAGAGTATCCCAACTAGAGGGAGAGAAGTAGGTAAAGACAGCAGCACACACCTCTCCAGCTTGTAGACAACACACAAAGCCCAGAGGGAGGGCACACATGTTGGACTGGCTAGAAAGTCAGTGTGCCCAGAGGCTCCAGAGAGATTTAGACAAATTAGAACCACCAGACGATGTTGTTGGGATTTTTTTTTTCTTGTTTTTGAGGTGCCCAGAAGTGCAATTTCATCAGTGTGGGGAATTCCCTGGTAGAGAAATGCCATCCCCTGATGCAGGAATTGTCAGGAACTGAGAGCCTTAGATTGTTGGCTAGGGCATTGAGAGGCTGTGACCTGCCTGTGAGACAAAGCTTACTATGTGTAGAAGACCGAACTCAAGGTTTCTGGACTCCAAGGCAAGCCCTGTATCCTCCACTGCCAGAGCTAACAGTAAGATGGAAAATAATAAGACTGAATGGAATCAATGTCTTGCAATTAGGCTTTAAAAAATCAACTCAAAAAAATCATAGACCCAGAGATAGCTAGGTGGTCCAGTGGGCACTAGCGGACAGAGCGCTGGACCTAGTGTCTGGAACATGGGAGTTCAGATCTTAGTTTAGACATTTCCTAGTTGTGTGACCTTGAACAAGTCACTTAATCCTTGTTTACCTCAGTTTCCTCATCTGTAAAATGAGGCTAATAATAGCACATACTTCCTAGTGTTGTTCTGAGGATCAAATAAGATAATACCTAGAAAGTGCTATGTAAATGTTAGCTATTATTGTTGTTGTAATTTTAGGTCCTGTCCCAATGCCCATTGGTATGAGATGCTCTCCTTATTGGTGAAGATGAATGCCCTGCCCTGCAGGAAGTGGCCAGTCAGCGTTGTTGGGAGGACTCCAGCCTTGATCAATCCTTTCCAGGACTCCTCAGCTTCAAGTCTTTTGGGGGGACTCTTCAAGCATCAAATTACTTCTGGCTTCCAACTTCAAGAAGGAAGATGGAAGGGGCCAACCTCAATTCAGGTTGCTGAAGGAAAGACTCTGGGAACCATGAAAGGAGCCAGCAGCCTCCATTGCGTCCTCCCCCCAGCTTGCTACACTAGAGACTTGGGGGAGTTTGCCTTTAGGTGAGATCTAGAACTCTCTGTTGGTCAAGCTGAGTTATCTGCTCCTGGTAGTAAAGCTCCTTCACTATTTATTTATTTATTTGGCTAGGCAATGGGGTTAAGTGACTTGCCCAGGGTCACACAGCTAGTAAGTGTCAAGTATCTGAGGCCGTATTTGAACTTGGGACCTCCTGACTCCAGGGCCGGTGCTCTATCCACTGCACCACCTACCTGTCCCTCCTTCACTTTTTATTATCCAGTATATATTCTCCTATGTTTATTTTCTCTGGTCTCTCTTTTGCTACAATTTAGATAAGTGGGTATCTTTGCTTTCTGTGAGGCGTGTTCATTGTGGCATTGGTATTAGGTGGGAAGGGGATCAAGGTGAGAGAGTTGGGGTTTCCCTTTCTCCTCCAAAACAGACAAAGCAATCATAAATCAGATTAAACCTGGTCATATCTTAGACTAACAATATTTAAAGGAAGAGATTGTTATAATTCTAGCCTGGTAGCCCATCTCTCTGAGAAGAACAAAGTAGCCTCTGGCCCTAACTTCCTCCTCCTGCTCTGGCAGGAATTCAAATCTTCCTTGGAAAAGGCAGGTGGGACAAAAGGCTAGAGAAGCCTAGTCTTCCTTTGAGCCACATGGCAGCCCACACCACAAGTGGGCCTTATCTTCATGTAGAGGTTTTTCAGTCTCTCTCTCTCTCTGTCTCTCTGTCTCTCTCCTTTCTCTTGGGATCTCTAACACTACATTAATATCATTATTACTAGGGTTCCCCTTCTCCCACAAAATGACGAAATGGTCAGAAGTTGGATTGAACCTAGTTATATTTCCTAAACTAATAATATTTAAAGGAGCAGATAGATTTAGTTCTATCCTGGTTACACCCTGCCCCCCATGTCCATTTCAATTATTATTGTATTATTAATTTATTAATATTGCTGTTTAGCGTTTCACTCTTGTCTGACTTTTCATGACCCCATTTGGGGTTTTCTTGGCAAAGATAGTGGAGTGTTTTGCCATTTCCTTCTCCAGCTCATTTTACAGATGAGGAAACTCAAGCTAACAGGGTTAAGTGATTTTCCCAGGGTCACATAGCTAGTAAATGTCTGAGGCCAGATTTGTACTCAGGAAGATGCCTCTTCCTGGCACTCCTATTTACTGTGCCACCCAGCTGCGAATGATTATTGTTATTGTTGTTAAAACGCATATCAGAAGCAACTTAATCCAATCTTCTAATTATAACGATGAGGAAACAGGTTTGAAGAAGTAAGTCAGCAGCACAATTAGAAAACCAGCTGTAGCAGTTTAGCCCTAGACTGCATTGGCAAGTTTAGAATAAAAGAACTACTGTAATACTTGTCCCATGGACACTGTCCTGGTCAGCCCACATCTGAAGAGTTGTGTTCAGGACCACCCAATTTTGGGAAGTTTCTCGGTTATCTGGAGAGCTTCCACAAGAGGGCGCAATAGGCTCACAGCTTCTGGGCTGGAAGGGCCTTCATTTATAGACGAGGAAAACCTGGTGCAGAGAGTTCAAATTACTGTTAATAGCAGCTAGCATTTATGTAGCATCTCCAATGCTTTTAAAAATATTATCTCACTGGCCCAAAGATAGGATAGCCTGTATGGCATCTGCAGCCAGACTCTTGACTCCAAAGCCCTATCCATGGTACTGGGCAACCAGGGCTCCAAACCATGCAGGTGAGGAGCTATTGAAGGATGGCTTGGAGAGACCCAAAGGTTGTCTCCAGTATTTAAAGGGATGTTAAGTGGAAGAGAAATAAACTCTCTCTGCTTGGCCCCAGAGGGTAGAACCTGGAGTGATGGAGAGAAGACACAGAAAGGCAGGTTTTAGTTCAGTTTCAGGGAAAAATCATAACAATGGAAGCTATCCAACAGAAGGAAGACCAGAAGGAAGCGTAGACAAGGAGAACAACTTTGAAAGCACATGTTCAATTTCTTTTATGCCCAAGAGGAAATGCAAGCTGTATAGAACAGAGATTCATAGTTTGCTGTACATTCAGAGGTGTGCTGGAATCAGCTCAATCCATAAGCCAATTGTTAAATTTCAGGGTGAGCACTCATGCCTCTGAAATTGGCAAATACTACAAATGATGGCTTGATTTGTTATTTTGTTGAGTGACTACACTTAAGAAAATGACAAAGAAAATGTTTTTGATGATGAATAAACTGAAAAGTGTGTCTTGTGTATATTTATGTTTCAGAGATCCAGTTGTGAAACATTTATCTGCATACCCCGTGGATATTTCTTCTTCTTCTTCTTCTTTTTTTGTTCTGCTTTATGTATGGAAATGCTTGCTTTGTTTGGTGTTTGTTAAGGTCAGAATTTTTGTTTAAAACGCCATAAATGAACAAGCAAAAAGAATGAACCACTAAGTCCCAGAGAACATGATATACCTACTTGGTCCATGGCAGACATTGGCCAAGGGTCCCATTGGGGGAAAATGTCCCTGCCTGGCACTCTTCACAGATGGTGTTGTTTCTCTCTGTGCCTGAAAGAGGAGACATGACAGATTTAGTGCTGAGCATAGCAACAGGATTGGAACAAAACATGGCGGCTAGGACAGTGTCCCTGGATTGGTTGGTCCTTTCCCTGGAAGCTGTGTCAGAGGAAAGAGTGTTAGGAACAAATCTATGAAATACTCCCCAGGCTTATGGCAAGAAATTTCTGTTTTTATATCACCTGAATTACTCAATGTTTCTTTTCCCTTACTATTAAATGTTTAACAACCAGCTCTATGAGAGAGAAAAAAAGGAATATAGGGCATGTTTTTATCTTTTTTCTGTTTAATGGACATTATTAACATTTTCTCTATCACTTTCTTAAATCTAAGCAATTAACAAAATGATAAATTAAGCCCTGATTTATACTCTTCCCCCATTTCTGAAGTACCCATGCTCACATTGAAAATTGAACAATCAGCTCTTGGAGGAGCAGTTCAGGCTGGCTCCAGCATACCCCTTATGGCCTTATCTCACCCAGAGAGCCATTTCTTATAATGTAGAATCTTTTAAAAAGGAGAAAAACAGTTCAGGAAGCTAATCAACCTATCAAAAAAAGTGAAATGCTATGTGTAGTGTTCCATACCCCTAGCCCCCTACTTCTACAAAGAAACTGGAGATTCAGGATGAAGTATGGTTGGTTTGTTGTTGAAGAAGACCAAAATGACACCACTCTGTTGGGGTCAAGGTACAGTGTGTCCAACTGAGGCTGATCAGACCAGGAGGAGTTCAGAAGGCTCTACCACAGTCCATATGAACAACTGCAATGGAGAAGTCACTAAATTTGTTCATCTCACCTTTCTTTTGAACTACTGAAATTATGCTTCATTCGTGGAGCTCAGGGCTTTTGATGTGGGCACGCCATGCTAGAAGGTCCCTTGCCATGCCACACAATCAATTCCAAAGTTCTTCAGAGAGACCTTGAGAATGTCCTTGCATTGCTTCTTCTGACCTCCATACGAGCACTTGTCTTGTGTGAGTTCTATGTAAAATAGTATTTTAGGAAAAGGTATGTTTGGCATTTGAACAACATGGCCAACCTATTATTGGAGAGTTGGGCTCTCTGCAGTAGAGTTTGAATGCTTGGCAGTTTAGTTCGAGAAAAGACCTCAGTGTCTGGTATCTTATCCTGTGAGGTGATCTTCAGAATCTTCCTAAGAACATTCAAATGGAAGTGATTCAGTTTGTTGGCATGGCACTGGTAGACTGTCCAGGTTTCACAGGCATACAACATTGAGGTCAGCACAATGGTTCTGTTGACCTTCAGTTTGGTAGTCAATCTAATACCTCTTCTCTCCTACACTTTCCTTTGGAGCCTCCCAAACACTGAGACAGCTCTGGCAATATGTGTATCCACTTCACCATTTATGTGGATATCCCTGGAAAGTATACTGCCAACATAAGTGAACTTATCCACAGCATTCAATATTTCTCTATTTGCTCTAACTACTGTTCCACATTTGGATGGTGGGGTGCAGGCTGGTGGAGAACCTGCACTTTCTTGGTGTTAATTGTTAGGTCAAAATTAGCACAAACAGCAGAGAATCAATCCTTATTTTGGTGTATCTCAGCTTCAGAGCCCGCACTGAGTGCACAATCATCTGTAAATCAAAAGTCATGCACCAACTCTCCCTCCACTTTAGTCTTGGCTTATAGTCTTTTCAAGTTAAGTAATTTACCATCAGTGTGTAATGATGATGCTGTTTTCATCCTAGTTGAAGTTTTTTGACAACACTGTTGAACACATCATGCTAAAAAGCACAGGAGCAAGCACAGAGCCCCACTTCACTCCATTGGTGACTGGAAAAGCACAAGAGCATTGTCCATCATACAGAACCCAGGAAAGCATACCATCATGGAAGTGGCATACAATACTAATGAACTTCTCTAGGCAACCAAATAGGGGATAATGATAGCACCTATTTCCTAGGGCTGTTGTAAGGATCAAATGAAATAATATTTGTAAAGCACTTAGCACAGTGCCTGGCACATAGTAGGTACTATGTAAACGCTTGTTTACTTATTATCATTTAGGTTATCTGAAACCACACAAATGGTTTTGCCCACTTAAAGGATCATGTCTTTAGGGGTAGAAGGGACCTTAGAGATCACTGAGTTCTACTGCTGCATTTTACAGGAGAGGAAACTGAGACCAGAAAGGTCAAGTAAATGACTTACTTGGCCACACAGGTTACTTCTTGAATATTTGAAAGATCTTCAGTTTGGGTAGTTAGGTCCTCTCTCTATGAGCGCAGGTTGTGGTCCTCTTCTATTTTATTTTATTTTTTTATTCATTTATTTTAAACTTAAGTACTAAAACTTAAATACACAATAAGAAAAAGAAACTTATTTTAAACTTAAGTACTAAAACTTAAATACGCAAGAAGAAAAAGAAACATATTATAAACTTAAATACAAAATGAGAAAAGAAAAAAAAAGCATTGCCATATGCACAGCAGAATGTAAGAGAGGATTCAAATTATACAACAATAAATTTCCATTTCAAGAAAGCCTATGTAATAAATACTACACATTGTGTTGGGTGTTATCTATCTTTTCTTTGCTTCCTTGTAAGTTTTCTTTTGTTCTCTGCTGTGCATTTTTACTTTGTTTCCCTCCCCTTCCTCTCCCTCCTCCTCTGAGAAGGCTACAATTAAGCACACACACACACGTCTATGTATATATACACAAACATATATATGTACACATATATACACATACATATTTATACATAGATATATATGTGTGTGTGTACATACATGCACTTACCCATACATATACTTAGGTATCCATAACCATATTCATATATAGACACATACATTCATGTGCATCTATGTAAGGTTGTACTATACTTGTTTATCCTGTTTCTCTGAGGGTGCATAACATCTTCCTTCATAAGTCCAACTCTTTCCATATTTTTCCAAGTCCACCAACTCATCATTTCCTCTACCACAACAATATTCCAACCTTATACTGTCTAGTTATTTTAAATAGTCTAAAATAATATTGATTAATATGGCTTCCATATATTGTAATTTCCTATTGTCCTTTTTTGATTAATTCTATTTTAGCTTTAACTTTGAGATCATGATTACTAAGCCTGCTTTTTTCCCCTAATAAATTCTTTGATCTTTATTTTATGTTTGTGCATATCTCATATTTCCTATCCCTCCTGACTTCTCTAATCTGATACCTTGCCCTCTTATTACTTAACCTAGTGCCCCCTGCAAATATCCCTCCCTTATCCTTTTTTCTCCCACTCTTTCCCCTTTCCTTCTTGTTTCTATCTGAATCTAGAAGACTTTTATAGCTTTTCAAACATATTATTCCTTCTTTATCCCATAGCAATTAATCTAGACACCCTTCTATAACCTCCCCTTTTCCTATTCCCTCACTCTCTTATTTATTTATAAATTTAGAAGACTTTTATTCCCTTCTAAATGTATATATTGTTCTCTCTTTAATCCAGATCTGACGTGAATATGGTTCCTTCTAAAAACCCCTCCCTTATCTTCTCCCCTTCCACATCCCCTTATCCTTTTATTTCTTTCTGAATTAGAAAACTTTTATACCCTTCTAGATGTATACGTATTGTTCACTCTTAAACCCATTCCTGATGAGAGTAGGGTTCTAGAACTACCAGCCCTCCTCCCCCATCTAATCCTCTGTGTCAGTTCTTCCTGTAACACCTCATTTGTATAAGATAATTACTCTTTTTACCTTTTCCTGAACGGTTTTACTTTTTAGAATCACATCATACTCAGGTCTACTCCAATCTTTCATTCAAACTACCCAATTACTATCTTGGTCTCTTATACGTTCGCTAGTTTCCCCTTTCCCAATTCTAATTTTTAAAGAGTTATTTTCTTCCTTAAGATTCTGGATCTCTTTTTCCTATTGGTTGACTTTCTTTTCATAATCTTGTTTTTCTTAGATTGTTCTTATTTAAAACTTTTTTTTCCAAATCTCTTTCATTTGATTTTTAAAGTCTTTTTAAAGTTCTTCTACAAATTCTTTTTGGGCAGGTAACCATTTGATATTATTCTTAGGGGTAGGAGAGGCTTTTTTTTTTTTTTGCTTCAGTATCCTCCTTTGAAGATGAACCCCAGTCTTCTCTCTTCCCATAGTAACTTTTTATAGTTGGGTTCTTTCTCCTTTGTTCATTTTTTTTTTTTATTTGTAGAAGTTTATTATTGTAATCACCTCTGGTCCTGGGGCATGGGGAATGGTGTCTCTGGCCTCAGGACCTCCTTCAGTTCTCCTCTCTGGCCTGGAACCAGACCAAGAACTCTGCCTGCCTGTAAGTGTCCACAGCCAATAATGCCCCTGCCCCCCTGCTTCTGCATTTACTGAGCGTATGCTGGTTCCTTTTCACCCAGGGCCCCAGCAGCACAGGTGGGCCTGGCATTCCTTACCTGCAGAAGTTTTCTCCATCTTACCCTGCTCAGATGCTCGACTCCCCACACTGTCTAGGAAGTGAAAATTCCAGTGGTTGGGGCTCAGGCTGCCTCCCAATCTAGCTAGCCCCAGGGCACACTGCTTGCTGTTTCAGTGGAACTAGCTTTGAAGGTGTTTATACTTTACAGGGACCAAATCTCAGTTCTGGGAATTTTCTTTGGATTTTCTCTCAGTTGTCCCAGGAGGACCACTGTTCTGCCTCAACTCTTGTATATTTTTACTGCTCTACATTCACCCTGAGGCGATATTTTGTCTTGTTTGTGGGGGGAAATCTAGAGAGCTTGAAATTTTCTGACCCACTCTGCCTTCTTCCCAGAATCTTTTCTCCTTCCCTCTCAATTTTAGCAGATGGCCTTTCAGAGTTATATATGAGACATCCATCCCCTGAGGCCTACAGGGGCTGAGTCCCTCTGTACTTAACTAGGCAAGTCCTCAGAAACAGACCTCTAGAAAACCAGACCCCTGGTCCTATTTTAGAAGCCTCCAACACAGCAGTATTTGCCAGAATTTGAACTCTTTGGGGATCACCTTTAAGAACCCAGGGGCACATCATAAATTAAGAAAAGGAGCAACGAAGAAGTTACCAATCAGATCTGTGAATAGGGGAAGAGTTTATGACCAAATGAGAGAGAGAGATGATGACAGGATAAAATGGACAATTTCAGTTACACAAAATTTGAAAGATTTTGCACAAACAAAACTAATATACCCAAAATTAGAAGAGAAGCAGGTAACTGGGGAAGAGGATGGGGTTGGAAATCTTTGCAGCAAGTTTCACTGATAAAGGTCTTGTTTCCAAAATATATACGGAATTGATTCAAATGTATAAGAATAAGAGCCATTCTCCAAATGATAAATGGTCAAAGGACAGGAATAAGCAGTTTTCAAAGGAGGAAATCCAAGTTATCCACATCCTTATTTTTAAATGCTCTAAATCTCTAATAATTAGAGAAATATAAATTAAAGTAACTCCATGGTTCCACCTCATATCCATCAGATTGAGAAGACTGACAAAAAAGGAAAATGGCAAAGGCCGTAGGGACTGTGAGAAAACAGGCATAATGATATACTGTTGGTGGAGCTGTGACTTGGTCTAGACATTCTGAAAAGTTCTTTGGAACCACACCTCAATAGTTGTTTAGATATGCATCCCCTTTGGCCCACTGATACCACTATTAGGTGAGCAAATTATGGAGCATGAATGTAAAGGAATAATATTTCTCCATAAGAAATGGTGAAATGGCTGATTTCAGTGAAACATGGGAAAACTCGTATGAACTGATGTAGAGTGAAATGAGCAGAACCAGGGGAAACAGATTATACAGTAACAATAACATTATAAAGCCAAACAACTTAGAAAAGACTTCAGAACTCAGATCAATGGAATAACCAACTATAATTCCAGAGGACTCATGTTTAAACATGCTACCCACCCCCTCACAGAAAGGTAAAGAACTCAAGGCACCAAGGAAACATATATTCTCTTTGGAAATGGCCCGTGCATGAATGTGCTTTGTCTGACGACACATAGATTTGCTATGAAGGTTGTTGTTTTTCTTTTTCTTATCCAGTCAGGGAGGAAAGGTGAGAAGGAGAGAAGATAGGTTTTTGTCAATTAAAAAATATTTCATTTAAAAGGAAAACAAACAAAGATTCAGAGTCATTTGTGCCACCAAAACACATTGGAGGAGGACACCACTAGGGAGGCTTTGGTTGACTTCCTAGCTCTGCCTATTTCCAGATTTGCCCCAGGCTGTCTGAGGTCCATGGAGATAAGACAGGGGACCCGAAACCACTCTTCATGATCATGGACTCATAAATTTCCATCAGGAAGAGACTTCAGAGGTCATATTATCCAACCCTTTCATTTTACAGATGGGAAAACTGAGGGCCAGAGAGGTTGTGTAACCTCAGGATCACAGCGACAGTGAGGGCAAAGCTGAGTTTTGGACCCAAGCCCTCTCACACCAGATCCAACCATCTTACCACTGTACCACAATTGCCTCTAGGGAGGCAGCCTGAGCTAAGGGAAGGCTGGGAACTTCTCAGGTTTCCAGGGCAGCAGCCTGAAGCAGCAATAGTTCTGGGTGCCTGGGTGGATGGGAGATGGGGCAGGCTCACCTCTAGACTTCATGTATTGGCCAGGGGTGCAGACTCGATGAGCCACACACATCTCACAGTCATCATCTTTCATGTTGGAACAGAAATACCCTGAAGAGCAGCCACACACAGTGTCGGATGTGGGCGAACATGCCCTTCTGGTCACCAAGCCAAATGCTAAAAGAAAGAACAAAGAGAAGAAGGAGACATTTGGTCAGTCAGTCAGTCAACATTTATTCAGGACCTACTATCTTACAAAGAAAGGCAAAAGACAGTCTCTGTTCCCAAGGAACTCACAGTCTAATGGGGATGACAGCATGCAAACACATGTGTACAAACAAGATCTCTACAGGATGAACTGGAGATGATCGAGAGGGTAAAGACTCTAGACTTAAGGGGGAAGGGGATTGACTTCCTGTAGGAGGTGAGCTTTTAGCTAGAATTTGAAGGAAGCCAGGGAAGCCATGAGATGGAGGCGAGGATAGAGCATCTATTGGAATAACCCAAGTGTGAGGTGAAGAGAGTCTGCAGCAGGGAGGATGAGGTGTCAGAGGAGAGAAGGGGGCATAATCAGAAAGTGCTGGAAAAGATGAATTGAACAAGCTTTGAACATAGATTGGATATGGAGAGTAAGAGATAGCGAGGTGGCCAGGATGACTTGGGAGTGGAAATCCATGGCCTCTGATGACAGCCCATTCCACAGGACCATGAGTACTGACTCTGTCTTTCATCCTCACCTAGACTAGAAGGTTCTGGAGGGCGGCAGCAAAATCTCAGAGCCTTCTAGTTCGACTCACTTGTAAACAAGAATCCCTTCTATCCCACTCCCAACCCAAGGTTGCCTAGCCTCTGCTGGGAAAGGTCCAGGGAGGAGGCACCCTGTGGTGGCCCACCCAGTTTTGGGCTCAGATGATGCCCCAGGTCCTGGGCAGTGAGGGACCCTGGACAGGTCACTCTAGGCCACTTCAGCCTACATGTTTGCCTGGCTATGCCAAACCACCGGGTTTTGCCTTAGCCCCGGGTTCATCACAATCTCAGCCCAGTCTAACAACCCCTCCAGGAGGGCACTCATTGTACACTGTACATTATACAGATACAGCCACTGAGGACCAGGTTGGGCAAAGGACTTTCTTAAGGTCATGCAGAGTCACTGAGAGGTGGCAAGAAGAAAGGAGAAGGTGGAAGGGAACAAGTATTGATTTAGTGCATACCCACCACGTGCCAGGCACTGTGCTAAGTGTTTTCCAAATATTATCTCAGTTTATTATAACAACCCTGAGAAGTAGATGCTGTTATTGTCCTCATTTTACAGCTGAGGTAACTGAGGCAGACTGAGGGTAAGTGATGCCCAAGATCACAAAGTTAGAAGTGTCTGAGATCACACTTGAACCCAGGTCTTCCTGACTGCCACACTCGATCCAATGTACCACTGGCCACCAGAGCCTGTCTCCTAGTCAAATTGATAGAGAATAGACTGAGAGCTGGAAGGAAGCTGATTTGTTATTGCATCTGACCCTCTCATTTCAAAGATAAGCAAATGGAAGCCCAGAAAGGTGTTACCTTTTCCTGATTTCCCTTAAGGCTACTGCCTTCCCTCTGAGATTATCTCCACTTTGTCCTGCCTATATCATGTTTGTACAGAGTTGTTTCATGGTGTCTCCTCAATAGACTGTGAGCTTCTCCAGGGTCTTTCTTGGTATCCCCAGCACTTAGCCCAGTGCTTGACACATAGTAGGCGCTTCATGAATATTTCTTGACTGGCTTGCTCAACATCATACAGATAGTAAATGGCAGAGCTGGGATTTGAACCCAGGGTCTCTGAATTCTTATCCAGGACTCTTCTGGGTACATCACTTGGTGTCAATAAGGAGGAAGAAAACTGTTTCAAACTCTAAAAACAGATGTGTCTGAGACTGGAGGAGGGAAAGATGAAAAGCTGTGAGCAAATTCTTAACTTGCAGTCTTGGGAACTGAGTTCAAATCCTGACCCTGCTATTTGCTACCTTGTGACTTTGGACATGTCACATCTTCTCTGGGATCAGTTTCTTCAGGAAAATGAGGGTCCTGGATGAGATGACCTGTATGGTCCTTCCCAACTCTGAATCTGTAATCTTGTGATCTCTTCCACAGGGGCTAGGGAAGGGAGAGACCCTGAGGGGTGCAGGTCACAGTCCCTGGGGAGGAGAAGAAAAGGGGAAATGGGGGAGCAAATCTCTTGACAATGTAAAGTCCTGGGGACATTGTCAAGAGATTTGACATGTTTAAGTAGATTTCCCAATTATGCAAAACAGTCCATTCAAATAGAGAAGTTCAAGTTCCAGAATATTAAGGGGCAAAGTGGATGAGCTGGTCAGCAGGGCCAGCTCCACCACCCAGCATTCCCCTGCCTTCCCTCTCTCCCATCCCCCCACCAACAGGGATACACACCCCCTTCTCCAGACTGATGTAGCCCTGACCCACTTGAGCTTCAGGGGCAAAGTAGGCTAGGATCATGGGGAGGGGATGTCCTTTGTTCTTGAAAACCATCCTCCATCACCGTGGAGAAAATTCATCTTTAGAAATTCATGCCTTTAAGTGAACAAGAAACTACTTTTTAATACCCTGGGAAAGGGCAACATCATCAGTTATCCACAATCTAGTGTGAATTAATTGGTTAACATAATTCCTCCCCGGCAGGCAACCGAGGGCAGGGGAATCATCAGAAGAGAGCAGAGAGATGGAGAGGTAATTAGAAATGCTAAAGCATGGCTGGGGAGGACAAGCCTAGCTGGGGGTTATAGGGAGAGGTTTTGAGCAGCCAGGAGGAAACACTAAGTCATGAGACAACCCTCCTATTCTAATGGCTAGGGGTCAGGAAGATGTAGACAGGTACATTTAAGGTGTTGGTAGGTCTCTAGAGATTAAATCAACCTTTTTTCCCAAGTTCCTAAGGACTATCTCTGCTAATAGCCCCCTTCAGAATCCTAGACATTTTAAGGACTCTGTTCTGAGGTCCCATCCAATTTGGATAGTCTGTATTTTAGGGTCATGTGAGAGAGTGTGAATAAACTATCTTGTGTTTCCTAGGTGGGAAATATCATGCCCTAGAACCTTAGAAACTAGCCCAAGTCCCTCATGTTATAGATAGGCAAACTGAGGTTCAAAGAATGGACATGATTGTCCAAGGTCACACAAGGAAAAATCTGAAATGGAACCCAGGTTTCCCACCTACCAGCACAGCACTCTCGTTGACTCTCTTCCTAACCTGGCACAGCTCTTGCTCTCTAGGTTGTCGACTTCCCCCCTACCCCATATTGTCTGGGTAGGTCAAAGACTGATGACTTTCTCTGGACCCAGCTCCTCTTTCCCAGGGAACCAGAGGGCTCAGGTCAGAACCCTGGAGCAGGCAGGCTTTGGTTTAGATCCAGGATCCTAGATGACCCAAGGCCTCTGAAGCGCTTACCAGGGTCACAGACTTTACACTGGAGACACTCCTTCAGGCCACTCTGGTGTGCTGTGTAGGTCCCAGGATCACAAGGCACACACGTGGTGCCTGTTATTATACTGCATGTCTCTTGAACCCTGTAACCTAATGGTATTAAAGAGTCAGCATCAAGAACAAGGCACAGGCTACCTCCCTGCAGAAGACACTCCACTGCAGCCTCACTCTCCCCGCCCCATACTACCCTGATGCTACCATATGCACACCCTAGCCCAGACCCAGGAAGCTACCAAGGCCACCCATGAAACTTAGGATGGTTTGCTACGAAAATTATGATGGTACACATCTGTATTTCCAGCCCTCAGAGTCTTAGAATCCAGTGTGTCAAAAGTGAAAGGGACCTCAGAACAAGTACTTCAGATGTCAGAATTAAAAACAACTCTAGGACATAGAATGTCAGATCTAGGAGGGACCTCAGTACTTAGGATTCAGAGTTGGAAGGTCAATCTTAGAACGCAGAATTTTAGAGGTGGGAGGGCTCTTAGAATGGAGAATGTCAGAACTAGGAGGGAACTCAGAGCATAGAATGTCAGAGCTAGGTGTGACCTTAACAAATAAGATTCAGAGTCGGGATGGCAATCTTAGAACACGTGTTCTAAATAATAACACAATAATAAACAATAATAACAAAAAATAACCAATAACACAATAAAGAACATATGTTCTAAAATTTAAAAAAACCCATTTTCTAAAATTAAAAGCACCAAAAAAAGTCATGTGCACATGTCATGTGCACAGAAGAACATAGGAGAGGATTCAAAATATATAGCTATAACTTTTCATTTCTAGAAAGCCTATATATTAAATGCTATGCATTATATTGAAAGCTGTCCATCTTTTCTTTGCATCCTTGTAAGTTTTCTTTTCTTCTCTGCTGTATACTTTTTACTTTGTCCTTTTTTTCCCTTACCTGCCACTTCAAGGCTGTAATTGAGCATGGATATGTTTATATATAGGTATTGATACATATATACATGTATACATATATACACATAAATACAAATATAAATACATACATATATAAACATATACTTTCCTTAAGAGATTCCACTACTAATCTTTGTTTTCATGCCTGTACACAAGTCTTTATTTTTCCTATCTCTCCTAACTTCTCTACTTTACTTCTACCTGCTACCTTAGTCTCCTATTACTTCACCTACCCCCACTCTAGCAATCCCTCCCTTATCCTCCCGTTCTCCTAAATCTAAATATCCTTTTGAACACTCCTTTGACCCATTCTGTCTCCCTCTCCTCTATAACTCCCTCCCTTATCCTGTTAGGATGTTAGAAGTCATCTAGCCCTATGCTCTTGTTTTACAGATGTGGAAACTAAGTGACTAGTCCAAGGTCTCACAGGTAGTAAGGGGGAGTTGTAGCAGTCAAGCTGGTCCCTAAGATCCCATCCCACACCTATGTGTAGTAAATTTAGGCCAAGGCAGGTCCAGAATCTTGGGCCCCATCTAAGCTGGCCTCAATGGTCACTGCCATAGGGAACCAGGGAAAACACAAGGTGGGATAGGGTGGGTTTTTAGGGGGATGAAGGTACGAGATGCAGAACCAAAGTTTGTTTGCTTTAGAGTTTACATGCCTGGAGTTTATCCAGAATAACAGTTCCTAAGTGAAGCAGAAGACATACAGTGCCCTAAAAGCTAAAAGCTTTTTAAAGAAACAAATTTTAATTAAGAGTTGTTTTTCCAGCATCTTGTGAAGCCCCTCTGGGACTTGAGGGCATCCTAGAGTCTCTTTCCCCTATCTTGAAATGCCACACAACTTGCACCAAAAGAATTTCCTTTGCCTCCCTTATCCTGTGTTCCATATTCTGTCACCCATCTTCCTCATCCTGTGTCATGACAATTTTTCCTTATCTTGACAACCATTTTCCTAAAAATATACCGTTATCCTATAGGCTGTATAACTTTCTGTCTATATAAGTCTGGGTCCTTTCCTATATCGGGGCCTTTGTTTAGCTCCTTGCTAATCTTAGGCCCTTGTGCTTTGATGAAATGAAGCTCCCAGTGGCTACACAGAAGGTCTAAGTGAATTCTTTCACACTTGAACCAGCTCTCCCAACTCTAAACCTCAACATAACCACTCAGCAGGCAATGAAACAAAAGACTTCTTAAGCATTCTCTATCCGCAAGGCTTAATCTGAGCAGCTAGGTGGTGCAGTGGGTACAGCGCCAGGCCTTGAATCTGGGAGACCAGAATTAAAATGTGGCCTGAGCCACTTTTTAGTTGTGTAACCCTGGATAAGTCACTTAACCCTGCTTGTCTCAGGTTCTTCATCTGTTAAAATGAGATGGAGGAGAAAATGGCACACTACTCCAACCAACATCTTTGCCATGAAAACCCCAGATGGAATTACGAAGAGTCCCACAAGACCAAACAACAACAGATGTTCAAGGCACCAGATTGGCTTTGGGAATAAAAAGACAAAACAACTAGAAACAGTCTCTGCCCTTAAGGAGATTACATTCTAGCATGGGAATGTAATACGCAGAGAGGTAAGTCAATACAAATTCATACCAAATACATAGAGTGATTTGGGGCAGGGAAGAGGAGAGGATACCAAGGCAGAGACAAGGAGGACAGAAAGAGGAGACAGAGAGAGAGAGAAGGAGGGAGAAGAGACAGAGGAAAAGAAAATCAGATGAATTCTTAGTGGAAAATGAAGTATATTTTTTTCATTTTCTTTTTCTTGCTTTTTTTGCAATATGATTAATATGGAACTATTTTTTGCTTGACTTCACACGTATAATTGATATCATCATATTGTGTCCCTTCTCAATGGGTGGGGGAAGGGCTGAGGGAGAGAATTTAGAACTCAAAAAATCTTTTTAAATTAATGTTAAAAATAAACACTACTTTTAAAAAATGAGAGAGAATTAGAAAAGAACTTCTGGAGAGGTGATATCTGAGCTGCTTTTTGAAGGCATTCAGGAGTTCCACAAGGTTGAGGTAAAGAGGGCATTCCAGACATAAGGGGTCCCTCATTATGCAGACAAATGCACAGATGAGGGAATGGCATGAAGGGTCCAAGGGCCAGGAACAGGGAATTATGATGAGTTGAATGGAATCAGGGATCTAGACAAAGGTGACAAGTTTCTCCAGCATCAACATTTGTTGAATAAGTGTCCTAGGTCCCACCTGGCTCTGAACTCCATGGAGAAGGCAGAGGAAATCAGAGATGTGCCCTGGGGGACTTCTCCCTTTTCCTCTCTAACCTCAATGACCACCCAACTGTCCTCCTTCCAGCCCAGACAGTCCTGCATTAAATGCTTTATAGCCTTAGACCACAACTAACTCTAAACTCTGCATGCAAGAGGCATTCAATGAAAGCCTGTTGGCTGAATAAATTTGTCCTGTCCATCAATAAGAACAGCTGCCTTATAAGGTAGTAAGCATCCCATTCCTAAAGTATTCAAGAAGAGATTCCTATGTTGGGGAAAAGATCAGGCTAGATGCCCCTCCATCTTTCTGCTAAGCTCCTAGATGCCCTCCATGGCCCTTCTGAGCTCTGAGATTTTATGGTTCTGGAATTCAAACGGATACATGAAGAAAGGAAGAGAGACTGGAATAAGCAGGCATTTGCCAGAGGAAGAGAGTGATTTGTCCTAGAGAAGGAAACCTTCTGACTTACCTGGATGGCAGGTGGGACAGCATTGCCCATCCACCTTGTACTCTCCTACCATACACTCCTGTGCCTCCTTGAAGGGCATGAACTGAGTTGTAATGATGCTGAATATCTTGGGAAAAGAAAGGAGGTAATGAGGGTGAGGGAGAGAGTGTAGTTCAGGGTGTCAGGAAAACTGGGTTCTAATCTTGACCTTATCACTCACTGGCTAGAAGACTGTGGGCTACCCCCTCTTGGGGCCTCAGTTTCCCCATCTGTAAAATGAGGGGGTGGAGAGACAGCAGATGTACTGGAGGAAACACAGGAATGGGAGCCAGAAGATAAGAGTTAGAATCCTACCTCAGGCCCTTACTGTGCTGCCCTGGATGAGCAATTTAACCTTTCTTGGTCTCAGTTTCCTCATCTGTAAAATGAAGAAATTGGACTTCAAGGCCTCAGAGATTCCTTCCAGCTCTAGACCTGGGATCTTGTGATTTAATCTCTAAGAGAGAGTCCAACCAGTGGGTTCCTTTTTTTTGTGTGTATGTGTTTTGTTTTGAGGCAATTGGGGTTAAGTGACTTGCCCAGAGTCACACCGCTAGTAAGTGTCAAAGTGTTTGGTCTGAGGTCGGATTTGAACTCAGGAACTCCTGACTTCGGTGCCGGTGCTCTATCCACGGCTCCATCTAGCTGCTCCCAGTCTGTTACTTTAAAAAGCACCAATCTGGGAAGACTGGGGGGGGGGGGGGAAGAGGGGAAGGGTGTAGGAAAGAGCGGCATGGATGCTAATAAGATGTAATTTTAATCATGATTAATTCACACTTAATGCAGCACTTTAAAGGTTTCCAGAGAACTTTGCACACTTTTCATCAACAGTACTCTGTACTATTACTCTAACCATTTTTCAGGTAGGGAAACCAAGGCTGGAAGGTTAACCCAGTAAATGTGTGAGGCAGGATTCAAATTCAGGTCTTCCTGACTCCATCCACTCTGCCCCTCTCCAAGTGATGTTGGATGTAGGATTGTCTCCCACAAGCCCGATCAGAACCTGAGAGACCCTGGAGAAGTGAAGGGGAGGTGAAGGCCCTGCCAGAGGGCTCTAAAGGGGAATTAGTGCCTCCTTCGAACAGGCTGCTTATCAAACGTGCTCCACCTAAAACTGCTCGCAGGTGTTTATCTCCAAGGGCGTGGGGAAAGGAGAGACCTAAGGGCAGCAATGAATAGGAGATGAGATAAAGTGCTTAAAGGCACAGTGCTTGGCACAAACTAGGGAGTTAATAAATGCTGGTTTTCTTCTTTCTTTTATTTTATGCATTTACAAACTTGGTTTGGCCAGGAGTCATAGACCTCGTGGAGCTGCCAAAGGAGTCCATGCCTGCCTCCCCTCAAAAAGACATTTATTTCTAATCTGCCCCCTTTACTTTGGGGAAAAGAAAGCTCATTCTCAGAGAGGTCAAGAAGAGTCAACAAGCATTTATTAAGCACTTACTGTGTTTCAGGTGGGCAGCTAAGTGGCACAGTAAATAGACTGCCAGGTCTGGAGTCAAGAAAACCTGAGCTCAAAGACAGTCTCATTCATTTCCTAGCTGTGTGACCCTGGGCAAATCACTTAACCCTGATTACCCCAGTTTCCTCATTTGTAGCATGAGCTGGAGAAATAAATGGCAAACCACTCCAATCTCTTTGCCAAGAAAACCTCAAATGGGGTCACGGAGAGTTGGACACGACTGAAAATGACTGAACAACAACCCAAGTGTGCCAGGCATTGGGATGAGGCCTGGGACAGAAAGAAAGGCAAAGATGGTCCCTGCTCTCACAGGGCTCACACTCTAGTTGAGGGGAGGGGAGGTAAGGTGACATGCCCAAGGTCCTACAGAGAAGTAACAGAGACAGACTTTTCAGTCTGGGGCCTCTGCCTGCCGAACTACTGCTCTTCCTGCTGCCCTGATTCCATTTCTGAGAAGCTTGGTGCCGTCCAACAAGGCCCGGGAAGCATCACCTGGCTGCCTCTTGGTTCAATCTAGTTCACAAGTATAGGGCAGTGAGGAGGGGCAGCCAAGTGGAGCAAGCCCAGCAGAGACAGGTCAGAGAGGCTGGGGCCTGAATCACAGTCATCCCCTCTTCCTCCACAATCCAAAGGAGCAGACCCCAAAGGGGGCTTTCCTCGTAGTATGGTAGCCTCTCTCTTTTTTTCTCTCTCTCTTTCTTCTTTTCTTCTCTCTTTTCTCTGTCTCTCTCTGTCTCTCTTTCTTTCTCTTCTCTCTTCTTCTTTCTCTCTGTCTCTCTTTGTCTCTGTCTTTCTGTTTCTCTGTCTCTCTTCACTCTCTTTCTCTCTGTCTCTGTCTCTCTCTGTCTGTCTCTCTATCTCTCGATCTCTGTCTCTATGTCTCTTCTCTTTTTCTATATATACATATACATGTACCCACATACATATACATATATACATACACACACACATACATACATATATATATATATATA
>NW_020943639.1:0-351 GCF_900497805.2 Vombatus ursinus | reverse complement strand
TTTGAACTGAGGTCCTCCTGACTTCAGGGCCAGTGCTCTGCCCACTGCACCACCTAGCTACCCCAAAGTGCTTGCCTTCTTGAGGCACAGGCAGGGGAGGAAGGAAAAGAGAATTTGGAAAGGAAATTTTTAAAAAACAGATGTTAAAAATTGCTATTACATGCAATTGGAAAAATATTAAATTTAAAAACATTTTAAAAGAATCACATCTAAAAGAGACAGAGAGAAGCACAGAGAAGAGTTCTTACAGTGGAGGGAGAAATGGGTGGGGCATGTAACACTTGAACTTCCCTCTCATTTGAAATACTTCAAAGAGGGAAAACTATATGTACACACTCAGGTGGGCTGTGT
>NW_020943638.1:0-4739 GCF_900497805.2 Vombatus ursinus | reverse complement strand
AAAGCATTTCCACACTGATTATGTTCATAAGGTTTCTCTCCAGTGTGGAAATGCTTTTAGATTTAAAAGTCATCTTACTGTACATCAGAGAATGCAGACTAGAGAGAAACCTTACGAATGTGATCAGTGTAGAAAAGCTTTCAAACAGAGGCCCCATTATGCCCTATATCAGAGAAGCCACATTGGAGAGAAACCTTATGACTATAATCAGTGTGGAAAAACTTTCAGATTCGGCTTCAGTCTTGCTATACATCAGAGAAGCCACACTGGAGAAAAACCTTACAAACAATTACAGTGTGGAAAGGCTTTCAGTCCGAATTCCAACCTTACTCAACATCAGAGAATCCACACTGGGGAGAAACCTTATGAATGTCATGAGTGTGGAAAGACTTTCCAGCAGAGGCCCCATTTTGCTCTACATCAAAGAAGTCACACTGAAAAGAAACCTTATGAATGTAATCAATGTGGAAAGGCTTTCAAATGCAGCACCAGTCTTGCACACTGGAGAGAAACCTTATGAATGTCATCAGTGTGGAAAGGTTTTTAGAACAAGCTGTGATGTTACCGATCATCAGAGAATGCACACTGGAGAGAAATTTTATGAGTGTAATCAATGTGGAAAGGCTTTCAAATGCAGCACCAATCTTGCTGTACAACACTGAAGTCACACTGGAGAGAAAACTTATGGATGTGATCAATGTGGGAAGGCTTTTAGAAGCTCTGATCTTGTTGTACACCAGAGAAGCCACACTAGAGAGAAAGCTTATGGGTATGTAGAATGTGGTAAAGCTTTTAATGCGCGCTCTTTCATTACTAAACATTACAGAATCCATACTAGAGAATATCTCATTAATATGATCTACATGGAAAAACATTCAGGCTAAAGTCATCCCATATTTCTCATCAGAGAATTCACAGGTGATAGAAATCTTATGCCTTTAATGAATGTGGAAATTCATACAAATGGAGTATAGAGCCTGTTAAGACATCAGAAGATTCATCTTGGTAACAAACCCTATAAGGACTCAATGTGAAAAGGCCTTCAGCCAGAGATCATCTTTTCCTTTACATCAAGGATTCATAGTGGAGAGAAGACTTATGAATGTGCTCAATGAGGTCCTGACTTTCCCTGAAAGATGGAGGTGATTAGACAACACAATATTCCCTATTGATGCAAGCCTTCACTTGGAGCTCATACATGCATCTACGTTGGAAAAATCTTGCTGGAGATAAAATTTATGGATCTAATTAAAGAAGGAAGGCCTCTTCCTCCAGCATAGACCTCATTATACATCACATATTTTATACCATGCTTGAAGCCCTGAAAATGGATTGAATTTTTCTCTGAAATTCTAAGGTTTCCAATGACTCCCCTAAAATATTCCATGGCATTCTTCTGCCATTCCCCCTTGATTGGTATTCACTTTGTCTCATGATGTTGGCTGGCACAAAAAGTCCTAGTATAAATATTTTGGTGTTTGTTGGACATTTATTTTTGTAATGATGTTTTAGACTACTTGGTAGCACAATGGATAGAGGAGTGTCCCTGAGTCAATTCAAATTCAGTCTGTGATGTTTACTGGCTGTGTGATTCTGGATCAGTTACTTAACCTATTCTTGGGTGAATTTCTTCATCTATAGAATGGGAATAATAATAGCACCTATCTGTCATGGCTGATGAGAAGTTCAAATGTGACAGTATCTGTCAAGTGCTTTTCAAGCATTAACTCGCTATGTAAACTGAACTACTTGTAACTTCACTATCATTATTATTATTATTTTTCCCTGGATAGTAATGTCAGTGGCCTAAAAGTTCTGGATAGTTTAGTCACTTTTTATTTTTATTCAAATCAACATTCAGAAGAGTGTAGTAGTGAAAACAATGTGTTGTGATGGATAGGGAGAAGGATTTAGGGAAGACTTGTCTTCAAATCTCATCTCAGATGCTTTTTCGCTGTGTAACTCTGAGTGAGGAATAATCTCTCTGTGCCTCTGTTTACTCATCTCTAAAAAGGGCAGGTTGTATCAGATTGGCTAATATGATAGAAAAACAAAATGACAAATGTTGGAGATTGGGAAAATTGGGACACTAATGCGTCATTGGTGGGTACATTGTTGGTGATTCAACTATTCTGTAGAGCACTTTGGAAGTATGTCCAAAAAGCAGTGAAAACTGTCCGTGCCCTTTGATCCAACAATACCGCTACTAGGTCTCTATCCCAAGGAGATGATAAAAAGGGAAAAGGACCTACATGTATAAAAGCATTTATAGCAGCTCTTTTTGAAGTGGCAAAGAATTGGAAATTGAGGGAATGCCCATTTATTGGAGAATGGCTGAACCAGTTGTGGTATATGAATGTAATGGAATACTATTTTGCTGTAAGAAATGATGAAAAATCTGTGAAGATTTACATGAACTGATACAAAGTGATTTCAGAAAAACCTATGAAGACTTACATGAACTGACATAAAGTGAAGTCAGCAGAACTAAGAGAGTGTAGACCAGGATTAGCTCCAAATGGATACATGTCTGAGATATGATAATGAGGAAAATCAGAGAAATGATAATGAAGATTCATTTTGTCATTATGAAGGGGGGAAAAGTGCATCCCCAGAATAGGGGTGGAGAAGAGCATATGGAATAAAATGGGAAATTTTTATCACATGAAGAAACTGATGTATCTGAAATGTAAAAGGGAAGCCATTAAATGGGGAAATGATTTGCAGTAAGGTTCTGCAATAAAGGTCCCATTTCCCAGTATTTAAAGAATGGATCCAGATATAAAAATGAGCCATTCCCCACTAGATCTCTGCTCAAAAGATATGAATAGATAGTTTTCTGAGGAAGAAATCCAAGTTTTCAGTGACGATATTTTAAAAAATGGTTCACATCTGTAACCACTAATCCACATCACTAATAATTAGAAAGATTTTCACATTGGTAGAGGTGATAAGAAAAAGACAATCACCAATATTAGAGGGAATTCACAAATGTGTATTGAGGGACAGTGTCCCCGCATTGTCCTTGTCAAAGGAAAAGTGATATGTCTCTTCCTACACTCTGAGGACTTCATTTCTATCAGGACATAGATAACATATTCCATCTTTTGTCCTCTGCAGACATGGTTGGTCATTGCATTGATCGGAGTTCTTAACTCTTTCAAACTTATTTTTCATTACTATATTGATTTGATTTGTAAAATGTTCTGGTTCTGCTCACTTCTCTTTATAGTAGTTGATATAAGCCTTCCCAGGTTCTTTTCCAACCCTTACCATCATCATTTCTTATAGCAAAACTTCTTTCATCTCATTCATGGAAATGACAAATATTTGGGAGAATGTATTTTCCTTAGCTTCAGAAGTCTGGGGAAAATTAAGTAAGGGGGGGGGGAAATGAATGTAAATTCAAAAATTAAATTAAAAAGAAAACCAAGCCAAAACATGTATGTTCAAATCCATTAATAATTTGTAGGCACCTTAATTAATTCGCTGTTGAGGAGCTTGTGAAGCTCCCAAAGTGACCAACATAAGGAAGACCAGAAGGACTCAGGACACATTGGAAAGTGCCATATTGAATTTTTTGATATCTCAAAAAGAAAATCAAGCCATAAATAATAGAAATTATTTCAGGGGGAATCCTCCTTTTCTGATCATAGGTGTGTATGTGTGCAAAAGTATATATATAACTTGGTTGTTGTCCTTCGTTCTCGAAGAGGACCAAAATGACATCACTGTGTTAGAGTTCAGTTACAGTGTGTCTGACTGGCTGATGGGATCAATATGAACTTGGAATGCTCTACCACAGGTCAGGCACAAATAGGCTATGTGAATGTTTGAGGGTGGATTCTCTAAGTTTGCCTATCTTTTGTTTCTCTTGAGCTATTTCAATTCTGCTTTGCTCATAGAGCACAACACCTTCTCTGATGAGGGCATGCATTGTTGGGCAGATCTGTGCCAGTGTCTCCCATGTCACACATTCAATTCCAAAGTTCTTAATCCTGAGCCATCCCCAGTCTTGATGGATATCTGGCCACTGGACCCAGATGGCTCTGGAGGAGAAAGTGAGGCTGGTGACTTTGCACAGCCCTCCCTTACTCAAATCAAAGTCAATTGCAAATCATGTCATCCCCTCCTTGATGTCATGGTCCTCTTTAAGAATGAAGGACAAACCACGACCACAAGAGAGAACTTGAGAGTGTCCTTGTACCACTTTTTCTGACTACCATGTCAGCAGTTGCCCTGTGTGAGTTCTCCATAAAAGTCTTTTTGGCAAGTGTAAGTTTGGCATTCAAACAACATGGCCAGCTCATTGGAATTGCACTCTCTGCAGTAGTATTAGAATACCTGGAAGTTTAGTTTGAGAAAGGACCTCAGTGTGTGGTATCTTATCCTGCCAGGTGATCTTCAGAATCTTCCTAAGACAATTCAGACGGAAGAGATTCAATTTCCTGGCTTGGTGCTCGTATACTGCCCAGGTTTCTTAGGCTTGCAACAATGAGGTCAGCACAATGGCTCTGTAGCCCTTCAGTTTAGTAGGTACCTCTTCTCTCCCATACTTTCCTTCAGAGTCTCCTGAACACTGACCTAGCTCCAGCAATGTGTGTGTCAATTTCATTATCAATATGTACATCCCTGAAAAGTATCCTGCCAAGGTAAGTGAACTTATCAACAGTATTCAAAACATCTCCCTTTGTTCTAATCAATGGTTCCACATATGGATGGTATAGTGCTGGCTGATG
>NW_020943637.1:0-1172 GCF_900497805.2 Vombatus ursinus | reverse complement strand
TTATTAAGCACCTTCTAAGGGCCAAATACTATCCTAATGACTGAATCTAAAAATATAAGCAAGCAAGAAAATCTCTGCCCTCAATGAGCTTACATTATAATAGAGAAAAAGGTCACATGAAGAGGAGCAGGAAGTGGTGGGGCAGGGCATGGTTTAAAGTTTGTATAGTCTTTACCTAATTGAGAATAATGAAAAGGTGCATAAAATATTAAGGAATCAGTCTGGAAAAGCCTACAAGATAACGGTGTATGTTTATTTACAAAATTGCCCCTAAAGAAATAAATAACAGGTTTAATAACCAGAAAGCCATTCAGTGTTCTTTGCTAGATCATGCCAATATAAGAAAAATATCAATGCTTCCCAGAGTAATTTTCCACTTGAATTCTATAGCAATGACACAATCAAAAAGATATTTTACACCAGTAATTAAATAATAAAAATATTTTGGAAAAGAAGACCTAGAAAATCAATGGAAATAACTCCCCCAAAATTTAATAATTAAAGGGATTAATCACATGTTCATAATTAAAACTATACCAGAAAGAAATAGTCATCAAAAAAAAAATTGGAATGATTTAAAAAACAGAGAAGTAGATCCATGGAACAAACTAATAAGGGAGAACCACTAGCAATAGAACCTTATATTCCATGTTTATTAAGCCTGAAAAGATAAATTACTCAGGAATAGAGTCCTCAATTGATAATAACTGTCAGGATAACTAGCAACCAGTCAGGGAGAAGTTAAAGTTAGACCAACAGCATATACCATACTGCACCCTAATTTTTAAATGAATTGATGAACTTATTAAAGATCATATCACAAAAAAATTAGAAAAAAGAACTTTTACTTTAATCAGTTATAGGTAAAAGATACATTCTTAAGATACTGTGCATATTTCTGGGCATTATTTCTCTCGTCTTACAGTTCATAGCCTAGCCAAGATCTCTTCCAGTCCTGAATTATCAGCAAGAGAGTTAAATTAAAAACTACTGGGCTAAGGGGACAGCCTTTCTTGACTCTAGTGCAAATGGCAATGCTTGAATAACAGCCATCCTTGACACATATAGGGGACCGTGTCCCATTAGAGTCACTGTATTACATTTATGGCCTCATCTCAAAGCCGGCCCTCATCAAGGCCAAGGAGATTGTCTTCTGTGGCAGAAAGAAAGAA
>NW_020943636.1:0-5863 GCF_900497805.2 Vombatus ursinus | reverse complement strand
CCTTTGTTTTTGTCATTGGATGACATTCATAACCTGGCTACACTCTATCTTTCTAATTTTCCGTCATAGATATTACTAGTCTTCATATACTTTATGGTCCAAAGATTCTGGTCTTCTTCTTAGATGACACTGTATTTCTTATTTGCATTCCTTTCTAAAAGCAGTCATCCTTGGCTGCAATGCATGCCCCCTTCACCTCTGCCTCTTTAGAATCCTTTATTTCCTCACAGCTCAGACAAGTTGCCACCTCTTCTTACCTCAGGAGGAATCTGACCATATACCTCGTATCTCATATTGCACCTCTGTCTTCAATCAGATCTTGAGTCTAATCTCAGAAGAAGAGTGGCACATTCCACTCAGTGATGAACATTCTCATACCTTATCATATTCTACATATCCTAAAGAGTCTTATTCCCTTCAGGTAATTATCCTAATGCTGTTTTCCATCACTTAGTTACTTATTCCTATCCCCCTCAACCCTTCAACATTAAAGTTCCAATCAAACACTCCTACTCCTTCCAACATACCCCATGATATGATTTTTCCACTGACAATCAACTCTCCTTCATTCTAAATGTTTTCCTCTCCCACTCCTTCCGTCCACTAGCTATAGCTCAAACCTGATTACCGCCCTTAAAAATGTAGCCTCCCTACTCACCTTCTCTCTTCCTGGCTGTACCTTCACACATCCCCCTCAGTTCCCATGTCTATGAAAGGCAGTTGTAATATTCACTTCTCCCCAGATCTCTCTCTCAGTAAAATCTCTCCTTTGACGTGCATGTTTTTTTCATTTCTACCACCCAATCAGAATCTTGGTAGATGTTGTCTACAGATCTCGGTCACTTCCACTTCATTTCTCAGTGAGTTTGATAAATGGCTTGGATTTTTTTTCTCTCTCCACCTCCTGACCTCATAAAAGTGGAATTCGACTTACAAATTGACTCTCCCTCAATCACCCTTGATCATTCAGTCCCTCATTTCCCCCATTTCCCATGTCTTACTGTTACATCCCATTTTAGCCACATCTAACAATGGCCATAGCCTTAATTTCACCATCTTCCTCAAATATACCTTCTCTATATTCATGAATTCCAAAAACCTATTAATTTATTGTGTTTCTACTTTTCCCTCTGACTTGCTTTACCAAACCTTATTTAACAAAGCATACCTAATGAGACCTCCAATTCCTCTACCCCTCTCTCTTCTTCTAGACATCTCACATACATTAGACCCTTCATCCCCATCTTGCTCCCTTGGGGAACCATTTCAATTCTACCCTTCTCTTCCACTGCATCCCTATCCTGCCTATCATTTCACTAGTTATGTTTGCCAAGCCTCGGACTGGGATCTTTCATTCCATTTCCCACTTTTGCACTTCCAATTGTGCTGCTGAGTGAAGGTGGAGAAAATCACGAGACCATTCTTGCCGCATGTACTACAAATTTATATTACAGAGCTTCAACTGCTCCCTCACTGCTGCTGAGAAATCCTACTATACTTGTCTTATAAACTCACTATGTCCACTCTCCATAGCAGCTCTTCCAAAACATTTCATCCCTTCTCAAGCACTTCATGGCCCCATGCTCTCAACTCAGAATCTTTCCTCATTTTAAAGAAAACAATTGAGGCCATTCACCCTGAGCTCTTTCTTCTCCTCTCTCTCTCTCATCTTAAAAGAAGCATATGCTTTCTGCCAATGTCTCCTCTTTCACCACTGTTTCACATGATGTAGCATTCTTATGCATTAATGAGGCCATGTTCTCTATCTTCTCAAGCAATCCTTTTCCAGCCTGTCTCCTCCAGCATACTGCTTCCTCTGTCATCCTTATTCTATCACTTATTTTGAATCTCTCCCTGTCTACTAGCTCATTCCCTACTGGCTACAAACATGTTCATGTCTTCCCCATCCTCAAAATACCATCACTCATTTCTTCCATCCCCACTATCAACCTGTATCTCTTCTACCTATTGTGGCTAAACTCTTTGAAAAGGCTATCTACACTAGGTGCTTCCATTTGCATGCTACTCTCTTCAAACCCCTTATAATTTGCCTTCCAAAAGTATCATTCCACCAATACTATGGAAGTTACCAGTGATCTCTTAGTTGCCAGATTCAGTGTTCTCTTCTCAGCCTTCCTTCTCCTCAGCCTCTCTGCAGCCTTTCACACTGCTGATCACCCTTTCCACCTTGGATAGTATTTTTTTTCTCTAGTTTTTTTCCTCTCCCTAGAGACAGCACTCTCTGCTGGTTCTCCTATTAACCTGATTCCTCCTTCTCATTGACTTTCACTAGATCTTCATCTATATCATGCCCTCTAATGTACGTATTACACACATTTCCATCTTTGACCCTCTTTTCTTCTCTCTTTATACTGTTTTCCTTTTGGATCACACCAACTTACATAGATTTAATAGCCACCTTTGTCGTGATGATTTTTAATTAATCTTATCCTGCCCTAAACTGTCTACTCACCTTCACTTCTACTTACCTTGCACCTTCAACTGTCTTTCAGGAATTTGGAATGGGATGTCCAATAGAGATCTTCAACTCAATATGTCTATAACCAAACTCACCTGTCCTCCTTAAACCCCTCCTATCATCTATATTACTGTATAGCACACCATCACCTCTCAGCTCCACAGGCTAACAACCTTGGTGTTTTCCTTGGTTACTTATAATCTCTCACTCCACATGTGAAATCTGTGTCCAAAGCCTTTAGTTGTCACTTTTGTCTCTACATTATGCCCCCTTGTCTCCTCTAACAGTGCCATCACTCTGCTGCAAACTTTGATCACCTCATAATGCACTGGTCTTACATTGCAAGAGGTCATTCTTGTGTTTTCCTTTCCGTAATTCTCTCCTTGCTCCAATCCTTCCTCCATTCAGACACCAAAGTGATTTTCCTAAAACACAAGTCTAACCATCTAATTCCCCTACACATTTAACTCCAAAGCCTCCATATCACCTCATAGATTAAATACAATGTCCTGCATATGACATTTGATGCCCTTCATAAGCTAGCCAACTCTTGTCTTCCAATCTTCTTACACTTTACTCCCTTCCACTTATTGTTTGATCTTTTGCCAAAGGCCTCCTTGTTGTTCCATAACCAAGATATTCCATCTCTTGACTCCATTCAATTTCTCTGCCTATCCAACATGCCTGGTATCACTACTGGCTCCCATAGTTTATTTTAAAGTTCCTGTCAACACCTCATCTTTGACTTGAATCTTTTCCCCAGCCCTCTCAATTCTAATACCCTCTCTCTCTAAATTAATTCCTATTGATCCTGTGTATAGCTTTATTTTGTTTGCTTTTTGATTCTTCAATTAGAATGTGAACTAGTTGAGGCATATAATTTTTTTTGCCTTCTTTTTTCACCCCCAGGACTGAGCACAGTGTCTGGCACATAGCACATGATTAATAAATGCTTGCTGACTGACTAATATGGTCCCATGTAAGTATTATCCCTATCCCATTACCACACCTTTTGTTGACGTTTTGTATAGAAATATATGTGTATATGTTTTCAATGCCACAGAGTGCCTCATGTTCATCTTTGTATTCTCAGCACCTAGACCAGCCCCTGGAATCTAGTAGCTGCTTAAGAAAAGTTTTTTGGACAATTAAGGGACTTTAAGTTTTATAACATGGTCTTTCGTTGACATCTGGTGTCCAATCAGAATATTGCAGTAAGAATATGAAATCTTTTGAGGCACGCCTGTCGCCTTGTGGCCAGTTGAGATATTACGTTTTTGGTCAGCCATCGTGTGTCCAAACCCTAGTATTATAAATTCTCATATTTTAAACTGTGTTTTTGTTGGATTTTTGTATTTGTGAAAAGTCACTTGCTGATTAGAATGGTAGAAAGGATCCCAATGAAATCCTGAATTTATGAATTGAAGTATGTAATGAATTCTTTCAGTTGTAATAGAAATTCAGACTAAATCTTCACCACTGAAATTACCCTTTGTATTCGTAATCTTATCAGAGGTGATGTGATAAAGGTTAAGATCTCATAGCAGTGGAGTCATTCTACATTGCCTTACTAGGTAACATTAATTCTAGGTAACATTAATTCCATTTTCACAAGAGCAAAACTGGGGAAAATCAAGAAAATGCTTGATCTGAATGTTGAAGGAAGTTTATGAAATAAGTATCAAAGTGTGATTAAGAAAATTGTACCCATTGCAATCGGCTTCCAAAGGTTTCTAAGAACTCATTGTTAAATTTTCAAGAGTTTTTCAAAGTTGTTATTGTTGTTTGGCCTTCCTTTTGGAACAGGACCATAGCATGAGGAAGGTGATACCATCACTTGCAATTTAACTGGATTTAAGTGAGGGGGGCTCTGCAAAATCACCAGCCTCACTTTCTCCCCCAGAGCCCTCCTGGTCCAGTGGTAAGATATAAATCCTGATGACTGAAGATGGCCCTGGAAGCAGTGGGACACCTTGGCCTTTTGAAGTTAAGGTCTTTTTCAGGTGTCAGTTTGAGTGAGGCAATATCCATTCAGTGATTAAGAAATGAGTTTTGGCCAGAAACCCTGAGGGTCTTCCTCTCCCAGGTTAATTTTTTTTTTTTAACTTGGTAAAAGAGGCCATTCTTTGTCTCATTTTTTACCCAGCCTTAACTGGTTGTTAAAAAACTAGAATACAATTTAATCAGCTCCTGCACAAGTAATGTTATTTTTTACTTGAAAAGAACGGGAGTCTGCCAAGAGATTCAAAATTCTTCTAAGACAGAGGCTGATTTATTTTTCTTTTTGTGCCTGCAATGCATGAAATAATACTTGGAATTTAGTAGTGGTTTAAGAAACTTTTACTGTAGGAGCAGCTAGATAGTGCAGTGGATCGAGCACTGGCCCTGCATTTAGAAAGATCTGAGTTGAAATCTGGCTGCAGACTCTTCTCTCTTACTAGCTGTGCGACCCTGTGCTAGACCTTTCACCCCATTGCCTTGCAGAAAAGGAAAAAAAGAAACTTTAACTGTAAAGTAAAAAACATTTTGGTATATAACCGGGTACTTGTTGACATCATGTGTCCAATCTGAATACTGCACCTCACTGAAAACTTTGTGGAGCACCAGCCCTCTTGGAATTTTTCCAAATATTACAACCAGTATTACATTTTAAACTTTTCCAAACACAATTTTTACTGGACTTTTAGCACATTTGACTACTCTCTAGCTATTCAGGTAGCCAGAAGGGATTCAAAAGAAATTGATGATTTGTGAAGTAAAGCAAGTAATGAATTCCTTCTGTGTAAATACCAATTTAGACTCTCTCACAGGATATATGACACAGGTTAAGACATAATAGTAGTGGATAGAGCATTGAGCAGGCATCACACTACAATGTACATGGTCCCTCATGTTAATATTAATGTTACTTACTTAATGTTAATACTTTCATTCAGAAGATCAAAATTTAGAAGAAATAAGTAAAAAAAATGGCTGAGCTCCACTTAGAAGGAAATTTATGAAATAAAACATCAAAATTTGACCAAGACAGCGGTGTGCCAAAGCCTGCTCAAAGAGGCTCCTATTGGCCTCCAAGATTTGATTGCTAGATTTCAGGAATTTTCCATTTTGGATATGAAGTCAGCCAGTCAGACAGGAAGCATTTGTTAAGTCTTTACCATGTGCTGGGTACAGTTAGGTGGTCCAGTAGATAGCGTGTTTGGCCTGCAGTCAGGAGGATTCACCTTCTGGAGTTCAAATCTGGCCTCAGACCCTTGCTAGCTGTGTGACCCTGGGCAAGTCACTTAATTTTGCTTGCCTCAGTTTCCTCTCCTGTAAAATGAGCTGCAGATGGTAGTGGCAAAACCATTCCAGTATCTTTGCTAAAAGAACCCCAAATGGAAT
>NW_020943635.1:0-3405 GCF_900497805.2 Vombatus ursinus | reverse complement strand
AGATCTTTGTGAACTGATGCAAAGTGAATTAAGCAGAGTAAAAAAAAAACCAGTACATACACACAGTAACTACAACAACTGACATGGAAAGAATGAGACAAAAAAAATTCACCAAAATGTTAAGGATCAAGTGGGAATGAAAAGGAAACATGAAAAGACACCATCACCTTACCCTGGGCAGGACGGAAGAGGTCCACAGGTGTTACACATTGCACACCTTTTCCTGAATGCATCAGTCAGTTGTGCTCACTTTCTTTTCCTCCCTAAAAGAAAAAAAAATACTGTTTATCACATGACATGGCTCTTGAGGATGGGAGAGAGAGGGATACATGGGATGCCCTGGTGATGTAATAAACAGAAAACATCAATAAAAAAGTTTAAAAAGAAGTATCTCAAGGGTAATAATGGAGGTGGGGAAGGAGGAAAGAAAGGGGTTTGGGTTAGTGATTATCAGTAGCAGATCCAATCTATACTACAAATCAGTGATTATGAAAACAATTGTTGTTGCTGTTTAGTCCTGTCTGACTTTTCCTGACTCCTTTTGGGGTTTTCTTGGCAAGGATACTGGAGTGGTCTGCCATTTCCTTCTGAAGCTCCTTTGACAGGTGAGGAACTGAGGCACAGAGAGTGAAGTGACTTGATGAGGGTCACACAGCTGGTAAGTGTCTGAGGCCAGGTTTACACTCAAGGAGATGATTCTTCCTGACTTCAGGCCCAGTGGGACACCTAGCTGCCTGGAAAACAAAGGGAACTTGTTAAAATGTGGGAGGTAGATCAGTGGGAAAGATTAGTTATGCAATGTACAGAAGCAAACAAATAAAATAACTTAGTGTTTAATAAATCCAAAGAAAGCAATTGGGTGGGTGGGGGGAAGGGAGCACACACTGTTTGACGAAAAAATAGATGGGATAAGGGAAAAGCAGTTTGCCAGAAATTCAACAGGACATCAACACCTCATAGTGAAGAGGTGGGGGGGGGGGTTAAGGTGTGCTCCTAGATGCACAGAGGCACCCCAAGATCGCACGAGGTTTTGGGGCACTGGGAAAAAGCCCCAGATCACAGCACGGATTTGCCTGAAAGAATTCAACCCAGATCTTCCTCTAGCCAGAGAAAAAGTTTATTAAAAGATAAAGCATATAGGCCAGACTCCCAAGGGACCCAAACATCAGTGATCTAAATGGGGGCTAAGGTGGTCAGGTGACACTTGTAAGGACTAGCGGGCTTGAGAAAACCTCAGCCTCTGGGCTTGAGAGATTCTCAGTGTCTGAATAGGGGTTGAGGTGGATAGGCCATGTGACGCTTGTGAGGATGAGTGGGCATGAGGGTCTCAGCCTCTAGGCTTGAGAACAGCTCAGCAGATGAATAGGGGCAAAGGTGGTCAGACCAGGTGACGCCCATAAAGACGGGCGGGTGTGAGAGTCTCAGCCTCTAGGGGCATGAGAAATTCCCAGCCTCAGAGTAGGGGCTGGGGTGAATCTTAAGTACAGAAAGACTGGGGGAGAGGTCTAGGAGTGGCCAAGCAGTTTGGAGTGACAGGAGGAAGGGTCTAAGGAGATCTGGATGGGAGTGGCTAGTAAGCTGGGGTGAACAGAACTCCGGGGTCCTGGACCTCGTGGTACCTTGCTAGGATTAAGGGTGGGATCTGGATGGGAGTGGCCAGCAAGCTGGGGTGAACAGAACTCCTGGGTCCTGGACCTCGTGGCACCTAGCTAGGATTAAGGGTGGCCGGAGGTGGGGGGAGGGTTGGTTGGGTCCCTTTGGAAGGTAATAAACAATGAGAATAGATAATGAAGGGAGCTGAAAGGGGGGAAGTTTGCTTTCAAATGGAGATCAAAGGGAAATAAGGCAGTTTCTAAAACTTTAAGGATTTCCTGGGACTGGTAGACAAACTGAAGCCAGATTCTTTTTGGGGTCAGGAAGGAAAGCGCATTTGAATAAGATTTCAAAGACAGAATCTAAAAGTTTTAAGGTTTTTCTGGGAATTGTAAACAAAGGAGCCATATTCCTTTTGAAAAGGGGCAAAAGGGAAAAGGGGCAGAGGTAAAACTCTTCAAAAGCACCTTTCAAATTAAACTACAAATGGATCCATGAATTAGGTGTAAAGGGGGATTCAACAGCAAATTAGAGGAACAAAGAAGAAATTACTTTTCACATCTATGGATAGGAGAAGAGGTTATGGCAGAACAAGCTACACAGAAACACAGAAAGTTAAATAGATAACTCTGCTTCTATAAAGTTGAAATGTTTTTGTACAAAAAGATCAAATGCAGTCAAAATGAGAACGGTAACAGTTAAATGAGGAAAACCATCTTTACAGCAAAGTTCTATAAGGACTGTTGCATATGCAAGATTTCAAAGGAACTGATTTCAGTTTCTAAGATTAAAAGCCATGCTCCAATAGGTCAAAGGAACAGGAGGTTTTCAACTAAAAAATCCAACTATCAATAGCTTTATGAAAAAATGTTACAAATCCCTTATAATGAGAGAAGTGCATGTTAAAAAGTATCTCTTCTTTGTTTGCAAATCATAGAGATCTGTAGGTTCAGGGACAGTCTCCTCTTTCTGTTCCACAACAAGGTACATGGAAATGCCCCTTTCACCAGGTGCTGTTTTAAACGAGAACAAAAAATAAATATACCATTAAATTAAATGACATCAAACAAAAGAGGTGATATGGAAAAGGGGAGGGAAAGAGTCCTAGACTGTCTCAGAGGTATCTGGCCACAGGAGGAGACCCAGGTGTGGGCACCACAGGGCTGGCACCCCACTGGAGGGGAATCCAGCAGAGACCAGTGAAAACCTGCAGTTTGGGACCGACACACCCCAGGTTGTACAGTTTAGTCAGGAACTGATTTTCAAAAGCCTCAGTTTTTAATCCAGGTAATCCATATTACTTGGCAAAAAAAAAAATTCTAGAATAAAGTAAGATCTTGGTCAAGTTCCCATGGGTAACCAAACTTCCTAAGATGCTGAAGTCACCCCCCCCACACTCACACACAAGGGGAGACCCCAGTTGTATATCTCTATATTATGGGCCCCAAACTGCAGATATTTAACTAATTGGCAGAAATTGACCCAAGACAACCCTGTCATCATTAGCCAACTTGAGGTTCTTTTGATTGGGATAAAATAAATTACCTTAAGAAATGTTTTGATGAAGTTGGCCAGAAAATTAAATATCCCGAGTGGGATGTTTTTAATAAATGGCTACTCAAAACCACCAGACAGAAGTCTCTTGTAACTTGGATTCCTTTAAGGAAACCTTAAATGGAATTTAAAGGAATGGGGAAAGGATGGAAAACAAGATTTGTGCCCTCCAGAATGATAGTACACAAAAATCAGACATTGAGGGAGATTTTAGATGTAGTCCTTGTAGCAGTAGTAGAGCTAGGACTCCAATCTGGC
>NW_020943634.1:0-1250 GCF_900497805.2 Vombatus ursinus | reverse complement strand
AAATATGTTTGTTAAAATGAATTGAGTTGAAATCACTCCAGGTTTCTAACCGTTGATCTTTGTAGTATTCACACTCAACAACCATTTCTTTAAAATGTCAACATTCTACTGGAAGAGGAGTGATGTCATCACTTAGCAACCCTCTCTTGAAATGTCAACATCCTACTGGCACAGCAGTGCAGCCATTTCACAAGAGAGGATCCTTTAACCGATTGGTGTTGGATATGCGTTTTTCTATTTTACTTGATAGGTTAAAAAATTGGCCTTCATCTTCTAGATGAAGTGTAGTATATCATATACTTCTAGTTGCAAGTCTTTGTATAATTTGTGAGAGTACTTTAGAAAAAGGGAAGAGGCATATGGCCATCAAAATAGCCGATGGGTGATCTGATCTCCCAGCAGTTTGCAGGTTCGTAGTTTTATAGTGAGTCAACCATGCACAAACGCACACATATGTATATATATACATATTTATTTATATATATATATTTATGTGTGTATTATAAATAAATATGTATGTGTATGTATATATTCATATGTATGTATGTATATATATACATATATACTCACATGAATATTCAATCATATTTGGAATCCAGAGCATTAGTTTTTATTGTATTCAGTATTCCTAATCACATAGTAGGCAGTTAATATATGTTAGTTAAATTGAATTGAGTTGAAATCACTACAGGATTCTGACCGTTGATCTTTGTGTTATACACACTCAACAACCATTTCTTTAAAATGCCAACATTCTACTGGAAGAGCTGTGATGTCTTCACTTAGCAACCCTCTCTTGGAAATGTCAACATCCCACTGGCACAGCAGCGCAGCCATTTCACAGGAGAGGATCCTTTTACCGATTGTTGTTGGATATGTGTTTTTCTATTTGACTTGATAGGGTAAAATTTGGCCTTCATTTTGTAGATAAAGTGCAGTATATAATATACTTCTCCTTGCAAGTCTTTATAAAATTTCTGAGATTAGTTTGGAAAAAAGTAAGAGACAAATAGCCCTCAAAATAGCAGGTGGGTGATCTGATCTCCCAGCAGCTTCCAGTTTCGTAGTTTTATAGTGAGTCATATGTACACATACACACACGCACACACACACACATATATATATATGTATATGTCTGTATTACAAATAATTATATATGTGTATGTATATATTTATATGTATATATGTAAATATATGCATATCTACACACAGGAATATAAAATGATATTTGGAATCCAGAGCATTAGTTT